>NW_024868721.1:50629-89812 GCF_013358625.1 Macadamia integrifolia | reverse complement strand
GAAAAAAAAAAAAAACCAAAAACTCTAAATCCAAAACCCTACACCCTATACCCTAAACTACAAACCCAAAACCCGAAAACAATAACGGAATAGCGCAATAGGTGAGCTATGGTCTATAAAAAACCCATGCTCACTACCAGATCTCGAGTTCGAGTCTCCTAGTTGTTACCTACTTCCCTAACTACCTAAGAAAAAAAAATCCTAAACCATGAACCCTAAACACAAAATCCTAAATCCCAAATGTTAAACCCTAAACTCAAAACCCTGAACCCTAAAATGCTAACCTAAAGCCTAAATCCCAAACTGTAAGTCCTGCAACCTAAACCTTAAACCCTAAACTCTAAACCCTAAACAAAAAACTCCAAATCCTAAACGACAAAGCCTAATACATAAATCCTAAACCTGAAACACTAAAGCCTAAAGCTTATACCCTAAACCCTAAACCTTAAACCCAACCCCTACACCAGAAACCCTAAACCCAAAACCATACACCAAAAACCCAAAACCCTAAACCCTAAACTATAACCCCTAAACCCAAAACCCTAAAACCCTAAACCCTAAACTATAACCCCTAAACCCAAAACCCAGAACACTAATCCCTAAGCTCTAAGCCCAAAACCTTAAGCCGTAAACCCGAAAACCTAAACCCTAAACCCTAAACCCAAAAATCCTATAAACATTGTGCCCAAAACCCTAAGCCCTAAACCCTAATTCGTTAACCAAAAACCCTAAACCCTAAACACAAATCCCAAAAGCCTAAACCCTAAACCCTAAACCCTGTAGTCCCAACCCTAAACCCTAAATCCTAAACCCCAAACCCTTAACCCTAAACTCAGAACCCTAAATCCAAAACCCTAAGCAATAAAACCCAAACCCCAAACCCTCAACCCTAAACCCAGAATCTTAAACCCAAAATCCCTCGGAGCCCAAACCCTAAACTCTAAACCCTAATCCCTAAACACTAAACCCTAAACCCTGAATAAACTCTAAACCCTAATCCCTAAATCATAAACCTTAAACACTAAACCCAAAAACCTAAGCCCAAACCCATATATATAGAAAAAAGAAGATCCTGTACCACCCTGAAAGTAAATAACAGAATTTGAAAAGTGACAGATTAGCAGTACTTTTTTTTGGTGGAATTTCGTCAACTTAAGATATTTGAAATTTCTTCATGTGACCAAATGGGTCTCAAGAACCAGATTTTCCTTTCAACTGAAAGTGGGATTTTGGTTATTCAAATGTTTGAACATTATCCACATGTGCGAAAAGAAAAAAGAATACAATTTCTTTTTTCTCCTTATTTCTTTTTAAAATTGAAATACTTGTATAGTTAAAATCAGTTGAATGATCTATCCAAAAAAAATAAAAAATAAAAATATTACAGTTTCATTAGGAAGAAAGAAGAAAGAAAGAGTCCCATAAAAGAGGAAGAAGGCAACCGTGCACATACTGAGGAACTTAAACAGTATTGCTATGGTCTTCATAAATATGACATCGATCTGCTAAGAAGTGCTACAGACCAGATTAACTCTGCTTTTTGCTCTGGTTTTTATTGTTCTTAGTCTCTAATTAGCACTTTCAAACTAGGATTTATTTAAATAGCTCGTGCTTTATTCCACCTATATTATGTCTCTGCATGTTACACATTAGAGATATGGAAAGACTAAAAATAAGAATGTTGTAAATTTCATCACCAGAAATTAAAAATAAAAAAAAATAAAAAAAAAAAAAAACATGAAGCATAGGTATTTTGAAACTTCTTCAAATGAATTTCACCAAAAAAAAAAAAAAAATACCCCAACTCTTTCTAAACTAGTAGAAGCACATGACATTAATAAGGTAGAACGCATTCGTTCACTTTTCAAAGTCTTGTTGGATTCGAACCACCATAACCTCTGCACTAACCCAGGTGCTCTACCATTTTGAGCAAAAGACTCCTTACCTACAAAAAAAATTGTTAGTACATTAGAGGCTAAAAATCAATAAGGTTCACTCATATCATTCACGCAAACATTCTCCATACTAGAAAAAACAAATAAAAAACAATAAGGGAGTAGTACTTCAACAAAATTTAACAAAGCAAGAGCAAAAGTGGAATTAAAAAAAAAATTAAAATACTCTATATCAAATAGAGAAGAAAATATCAAGAACAAGAGTGCACAACTACTCTATGTCAAATAGAGAAGAAAATGGCAGCAGATATTCCAAAAATGTCCTTGGTTTTGACAGAGACAGCAAGCAAATACAAAAAGGAAATTAAAATTTTAAAGATAAAGTAAACTCAAATCAGCCAATGAAAATAACCCTAAATCTGCATTCCAATCAACAAGGTAAGTGAACAGAGACTGAAATGCTTCACACATTCAAATCACAGATCTAGACATATTGATGCCTTTTCAAAGAGAGAGATATAGAGAGACAGAAAGAGGAGAGTTTTACCTTCGTGCACAGTGACTGAAAAAAAAAAAATTCTCCCTGGGAAAGTCGAACTTCGACCAGGATTCAATCAACGAGGTAAGCTGCAAAAAAAAAATAAAAAAGCCATGACATTAACAAAAGAAAAAAAGAAAAGGGTTATTTCAGCAAAGGGTCACTGATAAGTGGCTAAGAACAACCCTTTTCCCCTAATATTTCAGCAATCAAAACCATAGAACAACTTGTTTCATAGTATAATGTAAATACTTCAAAGAAGACATCATAGAAAGCAAAGGATGCAATCAAAAAATTCTATAAAAAAATTGTGATCCAAGTAAAGCAATACTTGGTATGGTTTTGGTGGGGATTTAATCTTTCCCTTAATTAATAAAAAAAAAAAATGAAATATCAAATACATCCACAAGCTTACATAAAAATGAAGGGGATGTTCTTCATACCTTTGCAGAGAGCTTCGTGCGAGGAGGAGACTTAGAAGCTCGTAAAGAGTGAACAAGAAACATTGGTGCAGCAACTCGCCGTTAGGTGAAAGAGAGAGTTAGGGCAGAGAGGGATAGATTCGTAACAAAGAGAGAGGGAGTCGAGCGAGGAACAAAGAGAGAGAGAGAGAGAGAGAGAGAGAGAGAGAGAGAGAGAGAGAGAGAGAGAGAGAGAGAGAGAGAGTCAAAAGAGGAGTCGAGAGAGCAGGGAGCTAGAAGCTGGGAGTGAAAGAGAGGGTAAGGGCAGAACGATTTCAACGGAGAAGGAGAGTTGAGAGAGAAAGAGAGAGTCGAAAGAGGAGAGAGGGAAACTCATACCTTTTAATTCAAAAGCTCTCTGAACCGAACCAATTTGCTCTGATATGGTTGGTTTAAATTGGTGAACCATTGGTTTAGGGTTGTATCAATGAAGGACAAATCTGGACCGTTCATTTGGCATTGTACACAAGTCGACTTCTGCAGGGATATTACACACAATTACACGAGATTAGAATTTCAAAGGATTTTTATCTCATACCGACGGGGTTCATGAAGCCAATTAAATAACTAATGAACAAAAATCATCCATTCCAAAAATACCCAATATCCAAATTCATGCCGAAGGGACTAATTACTAATTATGTTTTGGAGTTGTTTAAATTTTTATTTTTCATTGTTTTTTATTTTTCCAATCTTGTAGAGGGGACAAATACATCTTCATGATTACAAAATGCCACAACACACCCAATACTGTTGACTGACGGTTTGGCGGGAGGTATTAGGATGGACAGACGTCACCATCCTGAAATTACACCCAATACTGTTGACAGTGGCTACTACCATACAAGCTAATAACATTATTCTGGTAGTGTCCATGATAGTTACGCTTCACATGGTTACGCAGCTATGGCAATTCCCTCTTCTCACAAATGTAATTTTATTTCAACTTCAAATATCCATTGATATATACAACCATCGCTGGCAGTCCACAAGGAGAGTGGTGATTCGATATATAATGATTTTTCTTACTCTGAATGGTTATGGGTCATATTTTCCATTTCGAATTCGATAATAATACTGTGACAAATCATCCGTGAGCTGAAACAATTACTACACACACCCAACATATGCATGGTATTAATTAGGACATTTCAAAGTAATTAAACCCAACTGATTTTAACGCCTCAACAGGTAAGTGTGGTTTCTCCATGTTTTCCTAATAATGTTACGTGTTCTCCATATCAAATAAAATAATTTCGACATAATGTTATCTATAAATCATACACGATATTTTTAAAATACCATTCATGGACCAAAATCCCTGGAAGATAGTGATTCCAATTGATCAGCGTCACCGACATGTCAATACCGCTCAATTCTCTTAAGTCACCATCCATGCCATTCTTTCCACTTAGCATATTCAATTTAGTGGGTCGGATTGATAGCCACCTTCACACACATTCCATAACCTTTGCTACATTTCTTTGAATATGAACTTAACGTCATACAAAATAACACACAAAGGAAAACCGCCTAAAATTACATCAGAGTATTGCTTCCTACATACAATCACGCAATCATATCAATTCTTCATATTCCCAATCGTTATTTACTTTAGGGACTTTAGCTTCTACGAATTGATATATCCTCATCCTGGCACTTCAGTAGTTATTTTTGAAACGGTTTAACAATATCTGCTTTTGTGGTTTGAACGGTTGGGTTTTCACGGGTAGAATTTCCTATGTAACCAACGATTTAAACATCTATGTTCGTTATCGAACCTAGCTGTAAATCGGTATCGAACTTCCACGTCTAATTATGTAAAATTTCTAGTACAATTATGTCATCGGTGAATCAAGGATCAATCAATTAAATCCATTAACACTATGTGGCAATAATATGCCATTCATGGTGTAGACACCCAATTTTGTCACTCTCCCCCGGCTATGATGACTACAGGATCATGGACATAGCTTCTACTTTTCGATCGACAGAGATGACAACTGACTGAGGTGACCTGACCTAGAAATGTTCCATACTCACCCAAAATACCCAAAAAAAAGTTTGCAAGAGAAAAGAAGGGTTTAATTATGACTTTTCATATATGAAGGAATCCAGTCCAAAGCAATTGTACAAATGCATAGTACTCGGAATCACGATTTCAACAATATATGATGCGTCAAAATCAGACCATCAGATCTCCCGCAATCATTCCTAGAAGATACTCTGTGCACACCCATACCCTGCCCATGCAAGCACCACACCTCGCGCCCCCAAGCCCCACCCATGCATGTGTGACACCCCACTAGCTGGAGCCCCCACCTATTGGCCAACGCCGACACCCCCGCCCACTGACTGGTGCCCCCGCATGTCATGCTAGCTGCCCTGCCTATCGTGCATGCGGCCTCACGCTCTCAAGCTCTTTCAGTCGGTGACTGGCATCCTCACTGCGATGGCCGAATTTGTGATGAGATTTCCTCTTCACCCAGTTATGTACTCTGCACTGCCCCTCCAATATACCCTACATCGTAACCTCCCATTGGCCAAAAAAGCATCTTTTTCATTCTATTGGCAAAAAAAACATCTTTCTTCTCCATTGGTCAAAGAAATTCATCCTTCACACCATTGGTCCAAAAATCTACATTTTTACCCCATTGTCTAAGAAAACTACTTTTTTACCCATTGGCCAAGAAAATCCCCATTCCCCCCCCCCATTGGCCCAAAAAATCTATAAATACCCCCTCCCTTTGGTTTTATACACTCAAGCCTCCTAGTGAGCATCCCTTGTAGAGAAGTTCTACCCTCTCTCCTCCCCCTTTGAGGTTCTTCAAGTTTTCGAAAAGATCTTCATAAGATTCGAAGTGTTCTTTGGGTCTCAAAGTTCTTCAATCATCCAAAATTTTTTGAGTGAGCATTTTGTGTAGGAAAAAATTTACCTTCATTTCCCTCCATTTGAGATTCTTCAAGTCTTCGAAGTGATCTTCATAGATTCGAAGTGGTCTTCAGGCCTTCGAAGTTCCTCAATAATTCGAATTTCATCAAGCCTTAGCATAAGCCCTCCCATAACCTATTCCTAGTAGAAGCTCTATCGGAGTGTCACCTAATCCTAGCTCTCCCATAACCTATTCCTAGCAAAAGCTCTGTCGGAGTGCCACCTCAACCTAACCCTCCCATAGCCTATTCCCAACAGAAGCCCTACCAGAGTGCCACCTCAACTTAGCCTTCCCATAGCCTATCCCCAACGAAAGCTCTGCCGGAGTACCACCTCAGCCAAAATCCAAAAGTAGCCTTCCTTAGCCGAAGCTCTGCCGAAATTAAAATCCAAAAGTAACTCGTTCTTAGCCGAAACTCTATTTGAATATTACCGTAGTCAGCATCTCTCGAGAAAGAAAGTTAAATGTCAAGGCCATCTTCCCTTGAGTCGGGAGAAGCCACGAGAAAGTTCGTGTCAGCACTAATCGAGAGTCCACCCCTCTTGACCCGAAATAGGGGACATGCTCAGCTATAATCTCTCACCCAAATTAGCATAATGTAGATTTATATTGACCTTGTTTTAATGTACATAACTATTTTAATTTAGTTAATGTATATATGTGTGATAACTTAGCCATGCATGCGGTATAGAATAATTGTGAAAAATGTTCGTTCTTCAAGCATCTAGTGGGAAGACCGATTGAACCGGGTACATTGGGTGCCTAACACCTTCCCAACTCTACAACCTAACAAATACCCTAAATCTCTGGACCAGACCAACTTTCGGGCCCTTTTCTCAGGGATTGGACCCATCCACGGGTCCTAGGCCCATAATCCTAGGTGGTGACTCCAAACCCCTTTTATGTGATCACAGTCCCCCATGTTAGACAATCACCAAATCCTCGTCCCAATAATGACCCCTACCATCATGTGAAATAGGCCTCCATATATCTCTGAGCGGCGGTATGATAGTGTGGGGCTCGTGGGTAAGTACACACGATACACCTCTCCCCAAGAAAGAGAAAGAGAGTAGTGAGAGGGCCGAAGGAATGCTTAAAGTATTTTTTCGCCCCCCACAAAAGGGGAATTTTTTTCGGCCGCTACCCTCACAATGGCGACTTTGCTGGGGATATGTCAAGCTTCTGACACTAGATGCTACCATTAAATGCAAGAACATTTTCTATCACATCTGTTTGAAAACATGTTTGGCTAATCCCATGTGTGTAATTGTACTCTCTAACCACATCATGCATTGTGCTCGAAGAGAAATCATTTGGCTAGACATCCATTGTATACTCGCATTATGTAGGAAATATATGGAGAATGCTAGGAACGCCACAATCTAATCTATAAAATTTGTTTGAGGTCCTGAAAATGAATCTTCCTATAATGCATTCTAGTCATAAAGAAATGCTCTTCTAAGTGGGTTTCGGATAAAAGGTGTCCTTCCTCAGAAATGAGATATGGATGATTTGGTATATATGACTTCGAGGTGATTCCCATCTAAGTCCAACAAAATGAAAATTATCTAAAAGACCCAAGGAAACTAGGAGGAATGTCACCTAGTGGGCTAAGATTAAGGAAAACATGACTTCATTGACAGGGAATATCTTGCAGGAATATTCTATTTAGGCCATTTGTGTGTATCCCCCACCTATGATATTGAGTGGACTAGGGGCATCAACCCCTATCCACTCCCTATCATTAAGTGGACTAACTTTGGATGAATCATTTGTTGAAAATTGAGTAGATGAATGAATAAAGGGTTGGGAATACAAGAATCCTAAAATAAACTACTTTTGGTTTAGGCACAATTCCACACCTCAAATATTCTCCGTGATTCGTTTGGATGTGTCAAGGAACCAATTGACTTGCTTAAGTCTAGTGTCACATCCATTGTCTCTCTGGGACTGTCTGCTTCCAAATGATTACATTTAGTTCACATGGATCCACTCAACCTGAATCACCTGAGCAAGTATGGGTCCACCCAGTAGAGACCTTGCAAACAGAATGGCTGAAGTCAAAAATGGATTAGCCTAGATATTGCACATGCTACGAAACCCTCCTAGGACTGATCTTAGGGCTGAACCAGCACAGGCTATAGGAGACTTGAAATAGAACGAACGTATAGGTCATTGTGGGACTTCTTCCTGAGTTGACTCAAGGGAGCGAAAACCAGTCAGGCTAAATGGTCAATGATGAGTTTCACCCACCCGTCCGAATGGTCAACGAGGAACCTACTCCTGAGTTCTTCCACCCAGGGTGATAATTGAAGATGAGGAAGAGGAGTTTGTGGCGCACGTCCGAATGGAACCTCCAGAGACGAAGAGAGAAGAAAAACCAGTGAGCAGTTGAAAAAGTTGGAAAATATGATCTAAACATGAAAGAGTTCAAAAATTCATGTAGCAGATTCTGATGAGATGAGTTTCTTCTCTGGGGCAAGGATTCCTGAGAAATTCAAATGGTAGACTGACAGATTTGATGGGTTAGGGGACCCCAAGGCTCATCTCAAAGTCTTCCTCAGCATCACCAAATCATGGTAGCTTGCTGACAACCAGATGGGACAAGCTTTCATGTTAAGTCTATCAGAGCTAGCATTGAGGTGGCTCACACAATTGGAGTCTGCCCAAACCCAGAATTGGTCAACAGTGGTGAAGGCTTTAACCAAGCAGTACTTGTATAACACTGAATTAGATGTGACACGTCGAGAACTTGAGATGTTGAAAGAGTAGCCTAGAGAAGGATTCACCACCTTCCTAATGAGGTTTAGAGACACGGCCGCCAAGATGGCAAATCGACCTTATGAAGCAGAGCAAGTCAAAATGTTGATTGAAAATCTGTCCAAGCCTTACTATAATGTTCTCTACTAGCAACATCTCCAGACTTTTGATGCCTTGATAGTCACTGGCATACGTGTGGTGAACAGGATCCTAAGAGATGCCTAGTGTTAAAGATCCTCTCAAGATGTGAGAAAGAATACCAGAGTTGGGTGGGGAAAAGGTCCTTAAACCAATGTTGTAGCCACGGTCCAACAGTCAGTATCACCCGTTGCCTCTTCACAACCTTTTGTAATAAAAGCAGATGCTCCTGTTCAGAAGGCTCCCCGCCCAAGGAGATAGTTTACTGATTTGGGGATGCCCGTCGTAGCAGTATATGAGAAGCTAAAGAAATAAGGACTACTAGGGACAGTAGCTCCAAGGGTAATCAGAAACTCTCCCCTAACTTGATACAAGGACCATGAATATTGTACTTACCACACTCAGAAGGGGCACACCATTGAAAGATTCATAGGTCTTCTACATGCAATCCAAGATTCGGTAGACAATGGGACTATTGAGTTCAAAGTCAAACAGCCTCCTGATGTCAATACCAACCCACTCCTAGATCATAGAACCATCAACATGTTGCTAATGATAAATGATCGGCGAGATTTTGATCCTTGGTTCTTCGATCCAACTCATCTTATTAAAAACTCCAAAAAGTACCATATCAGGAGGCATAATGAGTGGAAAGAGAAGTTATTGCATGTGAAAAGATTATCTCTTCCCTCGAAAATTGTAAGGCATATCATCAGGTTCATTAAGGTGGCTTATCAAAAGGAGTGCAACTCATTCCAAAGGGCCCTTTACATGTACTATGCGGATAGACACTTCTATCGTCCCACATTCTATGCTTTTGGAAGTCCCCACTCTAATCATGTGTACAATCTAGAAGAAGAAGCAACTCCACTCAACTCATCACACCCAGAGCTTGGAAGAATCACATGAATGCCAGTGCCTATAGAAAAATCATGAGGCAAAGGCTTAAGGACATAAAGACTCCCAATAGAGAAGAGTCATCAGAAGAAGAATTAGAAGATTAGACGTCTGCTATCCGTCCTTCATTATCAACAGGAGAATCCACCATATCATACTACCAACCTTTACCATACCAACAACCTCCGCCATATCATCATCCTCCACCTCACCATCAAGGAGAAGGAACTCATCATCATCTTACCACCCCCTATCCTCATCACAATACCCTATCTACTACATCACATCACCTTCATATCACCCCGCCTCATATCCCTCATCACCCTCATTCCATTCCCATTCTCAAAGTTCAATGGATAATCCAAAAGAAGGATGGATTGGTGGGTACAACTCAAAGGATATGCTTGCATTACCAAATTCTCCAAAGATAACCTCATCAATAGGTTCAGTAAATGTCTTAGGAGAAAGTCAAGATGTTAATCCCACTTCTCCAATTTAGATAACCATATCTCAGGAGGACAATCCGGAGACAATTGAAGAATCACAGATAACCTTCTCACAGCAGTAACGACATTGGCAATAGGGGAACAAACAACTTGCACACCTCCCTAAGGTCAAGTTATGCCCTATCAAGATCTTCTGATCCATATGCTCTGAATACTATCAACATCTGGATGCAGGAGAATTCAAGGATTAAGAGGAATTTGATGAAGAACTAAGTGAGAGGGAAATTAGTGAAGAAGAGGACGATGACGATGACGATGAGACTAGAGTGAGGATGGGGATGATGAGGATGACTCTGATTCTTAAAGTAATGATGAATACCAAGACTGGGATGACAATGATTACTAGGGATCTTGGAATAATGATGAAGAAAATGAACTTAGTACTCACCAAGAAATCCAGGAGGATACTCTGTGTATACAATCGACAAAGATGATCTGATGATTGACCCAACGGATGCTATCTAATCAACATTCACAATCCACATGGAATAGGATAAGCCTACATCCAACTCAGAAGATAGTAAAGGATATGAGATCATTGTCGAAGGAAACGTGGACCCTATGGCAGAACATATAGTTGACATTTATGGGCGCTTGGTTGAGATAAAGCTTGAAGCTGATGAAATTGTCCAGATGTTAGGTGAAGTAGCCATCAATAAGCACTACTATACTGAGTAAATGGAAAACCTTGAAAAAATAGGGGGAGACACTTGTAGAAATAGAGGACGCAGGGGTCAAACGTCTTTCCAATGCGATCAAGAAATTATGAGCTAGGGCTCTTCATATCTGTAGAGGACCTCGACTTCCCACCCCAAGCAGGGAAGGAGAATCTGAGGAAGAGAATGACCCTATGGTAGGGATAATTACTATAACAGACAGTGATGATGAGGATTGCTATCCCACCAAGATTATTATGTAGAAACCTGTTAGTGTAATGGAGACTAGAAGCAGAAAAGACTACAAGGACAAGGCCCTAGTGATAGAACAATCAAGGACCAATGAGGTTGGAACAAGTGGCTTGCAGAAAGAACCAGAGAACCCGGTCTTGGTCCAACTCAAGAAAGCCCAGGCCAATATCTCTATTTGGGGATTATTGATGGCCTCCCCTTCACACTGAGAAACAGTCTTGAAGTCCCTCACCAATGTGCAAGTGTCGATCATGATAGATCTAATACATCTCTCACAAATAGTGGGGGCAATATATGCAGTGCAATCACTGATGTTCTCAATCTCTAAACTCCCTAAAGGATCCTAGCATAATAGGGTTTTGCACATCATAGTAGAATGCCTTGACAAGGTTGTTCCCCTGGTTCTCATTGATAACAAGTCTGCTTTGAATGTTCTACCCTTGAGGTCAGCCAAGAGTATTGGTATCAATATGGAAGAGATGAGGCCGTCAAACTAGACAGTACAAGCATATGACAACACCAAAAGGGAAGTCCTTGGAATCCTCACCATCGCTGCAATGATCATCCTAGTGAAGTTTAACATTGATTTCTAGGTCATTGATATACCGGCATCCTTTAACATGCTCTTGGGAAGACCATGGTTACACCATGCAAAGGTCATATCCTCCAGCCTCCATTAGAAGATTAAGTTCACTTACAAAGGGAAAGTGATTACAGTGGCCGGAGATCCTGAGGTGGTTAATACTTTAGCTAGGATTGAAAAGGGAGAAGAACAAGACCATGAAGTCCGATTTATTGGTTTTAAAATAAAAGCAACTTGTGTGGCCCTCACCAAGGAAACACCAGAAGAAAAAATTCCCGCTAACTATAAAGCAATCTGGAGCCCACTAGTAAGTCAAATGATGAAAAACATGCAATACTTCCCTGGAATGGGACTAGGGAAGTACCATTAGGGTGTTCCAAAGTTACCTACCTTGGTTGTGAGCAAAGGAAGAAGCGGTCTAGGGTACACTCCTCAAACCCTTGGACCAAGAAGCAACAATGTCGGCAAGGGACAAAAGATACTAAAAATAACCAGGAAAATATTCGCCTCTTACTACTCCACTCTCAATGGCCATTTCGTAAGGGAAGGAGAACATTTTCCTTTTTGTGGGAATGTTGAGCCATGGTTTTATGAAACCACCGCAAAGATGTAATCAGGATTCGAAGTGTTCTTTTAAGATGGGTTTGACTGAGTAACTCATGAGTTAGAACAACAGCAAGCCAAGGAAAGTGAACAGGACAACTACATCACTGGAATAGCAGAAATTGCATTGATTGAGAATGGGTCTTCCTCTAGCAACCTATAGCATTGATCTGGTCAAAGGAGGCACCAAGCCCTCGAGTCCTCTTAAAGAGAGAGTGGAAAAAGAAGATAAGACTCATTTGGAGTTTATAGCTTCCCACTTATTTGAAGAGCCACATTTGTTCTCTTATACAAGAACCACAGGTTCAAGAGCTACATGAGCTCAAGCCTAGGCCCTTTAGAGGAAGGAGTATGTATGCAAAGAAAATAAGAGCACAAAGAATGATGGTTTGCATGTACTGTGCCTGAATCAACTGCAACAGAAAGGTTCGTGATGGTGATAAAAAATGTGACTGGGGAACAGGAATAGCCTCGATCAATAGTCTTGAAAAAATAGACTTCATAAAAAGAGGATTGAGCAATCTCCGCCGCTTCTCACCCCTAAAAAATTTTGGCTTCAGAGAGCATGAGGCTGATCAGCTCGCATTTGTTAAGAAACAAGTACCTGTCAAAGAAGAAAATGTCAGCACCACTGAAGAAATAGCAGTGACCTTCCTGGAAGAAGAAAAAGGCCCTTTGCCACATCTACTCATCCATCGAGCCATTGAACCACTCCTGCACTGGATAAGCATTGGAGAGGACTTCAAGTTTACTCATGCTATTGAGCCAACCAACCTAAATACCATTGACGAAAGCATCAAGTCTATTGTTTAGTCTATTCTTGAGTCTTCTATTTATGATTATGTGTCTATTTCCCCTCTTGAGGAAAGTCCAGAGTCTGTGTATGTCGAGTCTGTTACTTCTTCATTTATGAATGAAATTTTTTATTTCAAGTACGACTTGCCTCCTTTTTTCTGATGATGATCTTAATAAATACCATGATCTAATAAAACAATGTAAACCAAAGAAAGCCTAACCCATCCATGAGGATACCAAGGTATTAATTTAGGAACCGACCAATGCCTTTGAGAGGTAAAAATTGGTACCTTACACAGATAAGGCAGAAAAAGGCAGAAATTAAAGATGCATCACAGGGACATCCCTTACACGGGCTTGGCTACCTAGTTCCTTATCCTCCACAAAACTCTATCCATGGTTATACTAGAATCAAGCCCCACCATATGCATGTCTTTTCTCACCATTTCATTGATAGTCATTTTAGGCCTGCCCCTACCTCTTTTGGCTCCCTCCAAATGAATCTGCTCACTTTTCCTTACTGGGACATCTATAGGTCTCTGTTGCATATGGTTATACCACCTCAACCGGCTCTCTCGGAGCTTGTCTTAGATTGGTGCAACCCCCAACTCATTTCTAATACAATCATTCCTTACTCTATCTTTCCTGGTCTTGCCGCACAGTCCTTTCAGCATTCTCATCTCAACTACACTGTTTAATCAAATCACTCTTCTTAACTGCCCAATTCTCCACTCTATATGTCATAGCTGGTCGTACCACTAACCGACTTAATCTTTTGTTCCCTGATTTGGACTTTGGTTCCCAAATTATTACCATTGTAGGCCATCCCCATCATCCTCGATCACATAGGGTGCGTAGTTACACTACTATTTGTTTTCTAAAACTTGCTTTGCTCCTGATACTCTTCTAAGTTCCCTGCTTCGATAACTACCCTCTGCCTACCAACTCTTTACCTACAACCCCCTTCCTTACACACTTGGCACAAGCTGTATCCTCACCTTGGAAGCTGCAATTCCTGAACTACACCGAACTGCTATCTTTTTTTCTCTTTTGCATTTGATATTGAAAAACATATATTAAACAGCAAAAAAAAAAAAAAAAGCACTTATCACTTTACATTGGGAAGTCTGTACATATGGTGTGCTTAGCTTGTTGATGTTAAAAAAAAAAAGAAAAAAAAGAGGCACTTATCTCACATTACATTGGGCTCATTATTTTTTCTCTACAGAATTAACATTCCCTTTTTAGATCATATCTGTTACACCTATTTCGTTGCTTGTATTTTGAAAAAAAAAATTCTCTAGTGTCGTACATTCCCCGTTATTTATACATATATCTATATCCTTAATTCAAGTACGTCAGGTAGGCAGCCGGCACCATATCTACTTATATTCAGCCAATCCCCCTTGCATGGATCCTATTATCTTTGAATGTATAGTTCTTTCATTGTCTTCAGAACTTTTATAGCATGTCTTATGGTTATAATCCTGAGAGTAGAATTAGATTTGCATCATGGAACATTGGATCTTTAACCGGTAAAAGTATGGAGTTGATAGATGTTATGCGGTGAAGAAGGATAAATGTCGCATGTGTTCAAGAGCCGACATGGAAAGGCAGTAAAGCTAAGTGGTTGGATGACTTCAAGCTATGGTACATGCAAAGCGATAGTGGGAGAGGTGGAGTGGACATAGTAGTGGACAAAGACCTTAAAAATGACATTGTGGAGGTAAAGAGATTTGGGGAGACGATTATCTTCATTAAGCTGGTGCTAGATGATGAGATTATCAACATAGCTAGAACATATGCGTCCCAAGCAAGACTTGATGAAAGTAATAAATTACAATTCTGGGAGTATATGGATGAAGTGATGCATTTTGTTGGTCAGAGAGAAAAAATCATTATAGGCGGGGATCTAAAGGGACATATGGGAAAAGATCCAAGAGACTATGAGGAGGTCCATGGAAGATACGGATTCAGGGAAAGAAATAAAGAGGGGATCTCAGTGTTGGACTTTACATTAGCTTATGACTGTTGTATTGCAAACACTTTCTTTGGGAAGAGAGAAGAACATTTTTTTGCTGTTTAATATATGTTTTTCAATATCAAATGCGAAAGAGAAAAAAAGATAGCAGTCCAGTGTAGTTCAGGAATAGCAGCTTCCAAGGTGAGGATACAGCTTGTGCCAAGTGTGTAAGGAAGGGGGTTGTAGGTAAAGAGTTGGTAGGCGGAGGGTAGTTATCGAAGCAGGGAACTTAGAAGAGTATCAGGAGCAAAGCAAGTTTCAGAAAACAAATAGTAGTGTAACTACGCACCCTATGTGATCGAGGATGAGAGGGATGGCCTACAATGGTAATAATTTGGGAACCAAAGTCCAAATCATGGAATAAAAGATTAAGTCGGTTAGTGGGTGAGTAGATACTCCCCTCAGGTAGGGTCTGATTTGAATAATTGGTAGGGATGACAGATTTAGATCTAGTTTTTTATTGTTTAATAGGTAAGATAATCTTATTTCTTAGATCAGTTAGTGGAGGGGTTGTAGACAGTAGATCGTGGGGTAGAAGGGGAACTTGAATCGGAGATAGTCGGCGATGGGTGGTGTGGGTAGGCAGCGGCAGGTATCGGTGGAGGAAGGGGGTTTCTGTGGACGAAGAGGAAATATAGGAGGAGAAGCTAGGTCTACTTACTTAGAAATGAATCTGGTTGTCCTTCACCGTCGTTGCCTGTGCGTTAGATGGTAGTGGAGAGAGCCGGTGCGCTAGGTCACAAGCGAGATGGTAATGTTTCAGCAAGCAAGATCGGGTGTTATCTACCTTTGGACAAGTACCACTATCCCACTCGTCACCTTGGCCATAAATTTTTTCAAACAAAGTATAATTACTACATTAACACGTGAATGAGTCAATATGGTAGGGTGATCTGTCACCCTTTACAAATATCTATCCGATTATGCACATGAATGAGTTGTCCTAATAGGTTATGGTTATGAATATTACAGAACCTGGGATAATTGAGATAAAA
Source organism: Macadamia integrifolia (assembly GCF_013358625.1). Classification (NCBI taxonomy): domain Eukaryota; kingdom Viridiplantae; phylum Streptophyta; class Magnoliopsida; order Proteales; family Proteaceae; genus Macadamia; species Macadamia integrifolia. Next base: position 73,777 of record NW_024868721.1, on the reverse strand, counting down.
GTCCAATTCATGGCACACCAGGATTAAATTTTGTGGCCATAAATCTACTAATTTTTTCAACTACTTCTCAAGCAACATTCTGATCTCCTTTGCATCTCTTCCAATGCTGTCCACCTTCCATCCAGCTGTTCTCACCCATTCCAATCCCTTGAGCAGTCCTAATGCTTTTTCTTCACTGCGGTTTCCTATCAAAACATAGTTAGATTCCCATAAGATTTCATTGTTTTGATATAGTAGAGTTGTCACACCCCATTCCCATAGAACCAGAATGGTGATTGGGTTCCCTTCGAGTAACTCAAAACCCCCAGGATCATCTGATACAATAACCACAGCACAGCAAGCCACACAAAATCAATAGAGTATAATAATACAAATATAGTGGAAGTCTTGTCATAACTGTTAACCTGTAATTCCCATATACTCTTGATACCCAAATTGTTATACATAAAATATTTACATGTGGGCCCATAGGTATGATATTTACACAAGAAATAGCAATTTAAATATCGAAAGCACAAAAATGAAAATATACCAAAAAGAATAAAAAAAAACACATCAAGCAGAATCTGCCACTGTTGCCTAACAACACAACTCTCACACGAGCAGCATTCACCATGTTCAAATTCTTTGGGGACCCACCAATCCCCCACTGGGGTTTCGTCAGTGGAACCCGACACAAGCTCCTTGACTGAATAATCTGCAAAATCATCGAAAAAGGTGTGTACACAAGGGGTGAGCTCACTAGCTCAGTAAATGGAAAGAAAGACGCACACAAGTAAATGCAAAGCAAATGATACTATATGTATGAGATTTATTTTGGTTCTATTCCACCTAAACACGTGCTACTCACAACCACAGTGCGTGTATGCCCTGAGTCTAAGATGTGTTCTCCATCCCGTGATACACCCATAGGGTTGTCGGAGAAGGCCCACCATGAGCACTTGAAAAATTAAATTATGGCCGAACCACAACAGAAATATAAATCACGGCTGAACCACAGCAGAAAAATAAATCATGGCCGAACCATAGCAGAAATTAAAAGTAGTACAATTGACATTCTAAATATATCACTAAGGTTTCCAACTATCTAATGAGCAGTCAGGCGTACTTCTAACTACCATGGCGGTCCACGATCGATGCTTCCCCCCAGTGATAACCCAACACGCAAACCCTTATTGGGAAGGGTCATAGCACGAGGGTTTATGAAATCCTAACCACATGTTCCTACATGAGATAGTATAACTGCATAGTTCTTTCATGTCCCATTCTACGGTGAATTAATGCATTTATTTCCAAGCTAACTATGGCATCTATTCTAGAAAATCCTACACATGTTCGGCAAATTGACATCATATACATCACATGATAAATCCATTCTCAAGATGCAACATATAACAATGCATAAGGAATTTAAACGATAACATGTTCAGTTCTAAATACATCATTCATTCATCAACCATATGCATAAGAATGACAATCGGAATGTCAATATAGTTCATAAATACAAGGGATGCCAAAAACATTCCACAAATTATAAATCGAAGTCCTCTCCCCATTTACCTATTTTTGTAGAAGAATCGGCACTCGCGGTACGGATAAGATCCGAAGTGAGAGGATGAGTTTCTTAAATCCTAGCATAGATAAAGGATTTAGAAATACGTATAAATAGGGACCATAAATGACATAGGACATAGTCACTATACGAATAATATCATAAGGAAGGTTTTTGATGAATTTAGATTCAATCGGAGCTCATTTAGGTTATTGGTAGATCATATAGGTGGGTCAGGGAACCCACCAGTGAAATCTACAAGACCAGCGAGTCATACAGGCAGGTTAGGAACCCATCAGTCTTACCCACCGGTAGAACTAGAGGCATAGGAGAGACTGGTAGGTCTTCACTGATAGGTCAGGCACTCGTCGGTCTTATCCATCGGTAGAATCCGAGGGCTCAGGTGTGACTGGTAGGTCTTCACCAGTGGGTCAGGCATCCACTGGTCTTCCCCGTCGATTTTCTCAGATTTTGTTGTTTTTCTTCCTTCTTCCATTCCAACACTTGGAACTCCATTGAGGTGATTCCCACTTCATCTCTCACACTATCTAAGCTTTGTTTACTGGATTTCATCATAGATCTAAGACAAATACACGATTTGGGGGAAGAATCATAACTTTGCTTGTAAAAACCCCAAATCTTGAAACCCTTTTTCCCAAACTCAAATTCCACTTCAATAACCTCCAATCTTTGTTCCTCTCCACAAATGCTTCAAAGAAAATCACACACAATGGCTTTGTTACCTTCTAGACCAAACATGTACAAAGAGGGTTTCATCAAATGTAAAAATTCATGGTGTTACTTACCTCAAAATGAAGATCTCGAGTCACCGACCGGTCATTATTTTGACAACAGACAAGTAAGATGTGGCTCCAGAATCCAAGGGAAAACTTCCTTCCTCTTCCTTCTTCCTCTTTTCTCCCTCTTCTTTACTCTTCTCACCCACTTTACTAAAAACCATAAATGAGGGAGAGAGGGAGTTATAAAGGCTATTTATACCTTGGTTCATAAATATCTTGTAAGGCTTGTTTGGTTTTGCCCATTTATGGACCAAAACACATTAAATCACGTTTTTGGGAGATGTAGCCGACATCTTTGGGCATACAAGACCTCATAATGATGAGGAGGTCGAAATGCACATGCGCATCCAAGCCAGGCATGCTGGGGTCCACAAAACCCCAACAGGTGGCTCACATTGGTGGGTCTCGCACCAACTAGTGACACCCACCAGTTGGCCAAGCAAGCCATCCTTACTATATTTTAGAGGAAAATAGAGTCTTAACATGTACTTCACTCCCACCACGTGTTGTGGGTCAAGTTTCTACCATTCAAGTACGATAGCGTGCTTTTCCTATTCATACATGGCCTTGTGACATGTGCAAGGGCACGGCTTAGGCGTGCGGATCATCTCAGGTACCGGCTCAATCTCATCCGAAAATCCCACATTTGATATCACCCTTGCCATCATGTACCATAAGGCATTGGTATCAACCCGTTCTGGTTTATACCCTGTAAGACCAAACCGAACCAACCGATCAGTAAACCATGTTTGAAGAGCAAGGCTCTACATCTACCCCCTTCTTTAAAAATTTTGTCCTTGAAATTGAAGTTACCTGGTAGTCCGAAAAGATGAGGATACTTAACCTGGATATCAACTTCTTTCTCCCAAGATGCTTCCTCAAGTGAGCGATTGGCCCATCGCACCTTTACAAATGCAATAGATCGATTGCGAAGAGTCTTAATCTTTCGATCTAGGATTTCAGCAGGCTACTCCTCATATGTCATATCTGCCTCTAAGTACTCTAGTTCCACTATTATCATGTGTGATGGATCATGTAAATATCATTTTAGCATCGAAACATGAAACACATTGTGCGCATTGCTGAAAGATGGCAGAAGGGCCAGTATATATGCTACTTGGCTAACCCGTTTTAAGATCTCAAATGGGCCAACATATCTTGGACTCATCTTGCCCTTCCTATGAAACCTGTGTAAACCCTTAGTAGGAGAGAATTTCAAAAACACTTTCTCCCCTTCCTAGAATTCAATGTCTTTTCTGTGATTTTCCGCACAGCTCTTTTGACGGGATTGGGCAGCTTTGATCTTCTCGTGAATCACATCAACTTTATCGCAAGTCATCTGCATCATCTCTGACCCAAGCATTCATTGTTCTCCTACATTATCCCAATATAAGGGAGTTCTGTACCTTCTACTATACAATGCCTCATATGGAGCCATTTCAATCATTGATTGATAGCTGTTGTTATAAGCAAACTTCATAAGAGGTATGTTTTCTTCCCAACTGCCACTCATTTCCATTGCAAAGGCTCTGAGCATATCTTTGTATTTCTATGGTTCATTCAGATTGCCCATCAGTCTATGGATGAAAGGCAGTGCTTAGGTTCACTTGTGACAAAGTCCATAGTAATCTTGAACGGGGTAGCCCGGTGACAAAGTCCATAGTAATCATATCCCATTTCCATTCCAATACTGGGAGTGGTTGAAGAGTACCATATACCTGATGTCACTCGGCCTTTACCTTCTAACATGTAAGGCATTGTGCAACATATAGAGCTACTGTAATCTTCATTCCTGGCGACCAATAACTTTGCTTAAGATCTTTATACATCTTAGTGCTTCCGGGGTGAAGCGTGTACTCAGAACTATGTGCTTCCTTAATTATCTTATCTTGGATCCCCATGTCATTGGGTACATATAATCTGCCTCGAAACAATAGCACTCTATCCTCAACTATTGTGAAGTCAGGATCATCCATCCTAAGCTCTTGGATTTTAACTCTGATTTTCTACAAGTTAGGACCCATGGGTTGTTTCATGATTATTTCATACTCGATGGATAGTTACACCTGTAGGGCTACCAGAGATAGGGTTAATTGCTTAATATCCTTTGACTGTTGATCAAGCTCTAAGGTAGATCCCTCATTCAAAATGATCTCATCCATTAATATGGCTTCTTGCTTTAGCTGTGGACTGGTGGCCAAATAAGCAAGAGATACAGTTTGAGCTTTCTAGCTCAGTGCATCAGCCACTACATTAGCCTTACTTGGATGGTATTGTATATCACAATCATATTCTTTTATGAGTTCTAGCCATCTTCTCTGTCTCATATTCAGATCTCTCTGGGTGAAAAAGTACTTGAGACTTTTGTGATCACTGAATATCTCGTAATTTTTCCCATACAAGTAATGGCACCAAATCTTTAAGGCAAAGATAACTACCTCCAATTGTAGATCATGAGTAGGATAATTCTTCTCATATTCCGTTAACTGTCTAGATGCATAGGGCACTACCTTGTCGTGTTGCATAAGAATGCAACCTAACCCAATTCTGGAGACATCCGTGTAGACTATCATCCCACCAGTACCTTCTGGTATCATCAGTACTGGGGCTGACACCAATCGTTTCTTCAGTTCTTGAAAACTGTCTTCACACTCCTTTGACCATTCAAATTTCACTTCCTTCCTGGTCAACTTGGTCATTGGGGCTACAATTCGGGAAAAGTTCTAAATAAATTGTTGGTAGTAGCCCGCTAGTCCCAAGAAACTTCTTATTTTGGTGGCATTCCTGGGAGCTTCCCATTCTATGACTACTCTTACTTTCCCTGGGTCAACTTCAATCCCATTCTCAGACATAATGTGCCCAAGGAATTCAACTTGTTTCAACCAGAATTCACACTTGTTGAATTTTGCATATAACTGTCGTTCTCTCAATCTTTGAAGTACCATTCGCAAGTATTGTGCATGCTCTTCTGTTTTTGAGTATATCGAGATGTCAATGATAAAAAAGATGACCCATTTATCAAGAACATCATAAAATACTCGATTCATCAGATCCATAAAGGTTGTAGGTGTATTGGTTAACACAAAAGACAGGACTAGGAATTCATATGACCATATCGGGTCCTAAAAGCCATCTTGGGTGTATCACTATTCTTTATCTTGAGCTGGTAATAACCGGATCTGAGGTCGATCTTGGAAAATACTTTAGCACCTTGCAACTGGTCAAAAGGTCATCTATACATGGCAACGGATATAGGTTCTTAATGGTTAATTTGTTCAATTCCTGATAATCGATGCACATACACAAACTCCCATCTTTCTTCTTAACAAACAGAACTGGGGCACCCCAGGGAGATACACTTAAGCGTATAAACCCTTTCTCTAATAGGTCCTGCAACTGAGTCTGTAGCTCCTTTAATTCCGGTGGTGCCATTCTGTATGGGGCTTTAGACACTGGTGCCACTCCAGGAATCAAATCAATGGCAAACTCTAACTCCCTGTCGGGCGGAAGCAGGGTTAGATCATCTGGAAAGAAGTCAGGAAATTCCCTACCTAGATTCAATTCCTCTAATGGTGTGACCTTTGCTTTTACATCCTGTACTGAAATGAGGTAGCCCAGACATCCATCTTCCAATAACTTTATCGCCTATAATGCAGAGATAAGAATCTTTCTAAGTCGTTTTATCTTATCCGCTTAATGCACAAGCTCTTTACCATCATCACTCACCACTTTAATTTGCTTTTCAGCACACATGGCATTTGTTTGATGAATAGATAACTAGTCCATGCCCAATATAACATCAAAATTTTTTATGTTAAATTTGATAAGTTGGGCATCCAGCTTCTTCCCATCTATTTCAATGGAACATGACCCGTACACTTCATTTAATAATGTTACCTTACCTGAAGGTGTGCTAACAATCAATTTGCTTTCCAAAGCCCTGGTTGTCGCATCAATCTTATTAGCAAACCTTTTAGATATAAAAGAATGTGATGCACCAAAATCAAATAATACATAACCTGGTATTCCCGAGATAGGTAAGGTACCTGCTACAACGCCGAGGCATGCCTCAACTTCTTCAGCTGACAATGCATACATTCTCCCTTGAGGTTGGCCACCTTGAGTCAAGGTGGGTCTAGAAATAAGAGATTGGTTATGCATCACAGGTGGTTTGTATGGGCAATCTTTTGTAAAATGCCCAAGTGAGTGACAAACATAGCACCTATTCTGAGAGGCTAGTATTGATACTAGTGCTCTCTATATCTGGCCCTGTGCAACAGGAGGATGAGGTGGCTATGTCGCTATAGGCACTATGCTAGTATTCAGGAGAAAATAGGTAGTACCCGATCTATTGGTTGGTCTGGGCATGCAACTCGATGACCTATAGGGCTACTGATATGATGGACCGTAATTATATGGCCCACGAAAGCTCTTATTCGGGTTGCCTGAATCTACATAGGGATTGGATCTCTTCCAAAGTCCAAGTGTAGTGGAAGACTCTCCCTTCTAATTGTCTTCTATAGTCTTGGCCTCTTGGACAATTTAAACAAAATTAGTCAAATCCATGGCCCCCAAGATAGTGCCAATGGATACCTTTAGCCCTTTTGGAAATTTCTTTGCCTTTTCTTCCACTGTCTTTATGTGTGGAGGGCCAAAGTAAAATAACTCTTCAAACTGCTGCTGGTACTCAAGGACAGACTTTCTTCCTTGAGTGAAGGCTAAGAATTCTATCACTTTACGATCTCTAAAGCTTGAGGGGTAATAATTCGATAGAAACATTTCCTTGAATTGTTCCTATGTTGGTTCCGGATGGGTTGCTAACAAGATAGGCTTAGTAGCCTTCCATCAAGAATCAGCTTCATTTCTTAATTGTAACCCAACACAAATGAGTTCTGAGGTTCTGTACATTTTACCACCTCAAATATCTTCTCCAATTCTTGAATCCACCGATCTGGCTCTAATGGGTCACTCCCCACCTTAGTGAAGATAAGCAGCAAGTGCCTCTTAAATGATTCAACCTGCCCTGCAGTAGTGGCGGCTAGTGGATAGTATGGAGGATATGCTAGATAATACTAGTACGGGGGAGGCACCATACATGGAGGAGTACCATGAGGAGGAAACCATGGAGTAACCCCAGGTGGAGTACCTCCAGGTTGATCCTATGGTGGTGTTGTAGGTAAAGCACTCCCTTGTCTCTCAACAGGTGGTGCTCAAGGAGAAGCACCCCTCGACTGTACTCTAACACTGGGTACAATAGGAAGATCCTTTGGGAAAGGTACCCCACGAAGATGTTGACCCATGTACATAGGGTGTAACTGTTGTTGTACAGCATTCATAAAGGTCTACTGTTGTTGGAGTAACTGTTCTTGAAAAGCCTATTACGACTATTGGATAAGAGCCGCAACATCATTGGGAGTAACAACAGGAGGAGGATCCAGAATTTTTGGGGTAGGTGGTCATCCAATTGGACGGGAACCATGCAGGGCCCCTCTTGCATTACTACCTGATCTAGTACATACCATGATGCTTCGTACCTGGATTGCATCAAGAGTTGGTACAATTAAGTGCCACATTCACTTCATGTAAGCACAAGATCAAATCATATCATGCCTCCCATCACTTAATCGTAGTGCATTTCATCATCATAGCATGTATTCCCAAATAATAAGTTCTACATTGTATCACAATTACCCCACATGCGCATGCATGAAAATTCAATGCGCATTAGTTTATAATTCTCATAAAAATGGGGTCTACAAGGCTTAAAATCAAATTCCCAAAAATTGAGGGATTCTCGGTCCAAAAACCTACACCGGTGGGTGGGTCATTTTTATAACCCGTCGGTGGCGACCCACCGGTCTTGTTGCGGATTCTGTTTTAAGGGAAGAAAAGCCCACATTTTCAAAACCTTTCATTTCCCTCTTCTTCTCTTCTCCAAATCGCCCAAGGCACCCAAAGAAGGTTCAAGGAGTCCTTTGCAACCCCTACTCACACTCCTACTCGGACTCCAAGCCTCTACACTTCATTATCAACATCAAGTAAGTAGGTTTTCTCTTCTCCCCTTTGGGATTTCGGTTGTCCTTGCTCAATAACCTCAAATACTCCATTTTCTTTTAAATTTCTTCCCATTAAATTGAATGTGGTATATGAAATGGTCATTACCTTGATATTTATCCTTTCTAACATTACATATGCCATCTCCATGGATTGTTCAATCCCATTTTCTCAAAATTCTTATTGTTTTAGGGAATTCCCCCCTTTTCCTTTTCTTCCTTGCACAATGTAGGATTGAATGAGTCTATACATTCATAAATGGGTTATACATTAGTGGTAGGAATGCTACATTGTACATATGCACCACTTTCCAGTATTGGCATGGAGCTTACCCCATTTTCTAGGTTAATATTCTTGATAATTTGAGGCTTTTGCACATTATGACCTCCATACGCCAAAATATTCATATTTTTATGTAATTGAACACTTCTTCATATGTTTTTTGCCAACAATTTCCTCAAGTTTTGGATTTACTGGGTTTATGCTACTCTTTGTGGAATTTCCCCATGTACTCATCTTTTGAAAAGTTTTCAATCTCCTCAAATGATAGGCAATCTTAGTATTCACATGTATCTATGCCTTACATAATTTATCCTTTTCGTGTCTTTCATTGGGGTATTACTCAAACATCGATGCTCTAAACTGTTTATTTGCCACATATAATATTTGCCACTTGCCTTTAACATATAGTCTCATTATGTCAATGGCTTAAATTCATGGGGTTCTTCTCCCATCATATAACACATTATATGCATTATTTGTCTAATGTTGCATAATATAGGGTGTGTCATTTCCACTACTCATTTCCTTAAAAGCATGTTACCTTGCGTACTATTTCTCCCTTTTGTTTTACTATTTCCTCTTGGCCCTTTTATTGGCTTCTTACATACTCTCATCCATCTTTTTACAGAATGTCATCACACAAAGGCAAGGGAGTAGCTTCTTCTTCTAGAAGCTGGAATTCCTCTAGTAGGAGAAGGAGAGGTTGCTCTTCCCATTCCTTAGCTCCCTAAGCTCAACCCACTCGAGATCCCTCTGAGGAGTTCGAGGATTATGGCGAGAATGTGTTTCACAGTCTTAAGGTTGCACGCTCTTGGGTTGAGTTCACCAAGAGATCTATTTCATTGGAGAAATCCGTGGTGGTGGAGGACTTTGCTCGGGTTCAGTTACTCGAGAAATTCATCATCCTTGGTTGGCAATCCATGCTCACTTTCGATCAGCACTGCTACCCTAACCTCGTGAAGCTATTCTACTATAACTTGGAGGTGGTGTATAATGATAGGGTGTACACTATCACCAGTCAGGTGAAGGGCCGGAATATCAAGCTTTCGATTGATCTATTGGCAGAGATCTTGGGCATCTCACTGGAGGGTATGTGGTATTATTTTCCTCCCAAGGGTAGGGCCTTGGGTCCTCACATGAGTGAGAACTACTAGAAGCACATCTACCAGACCATCTATGGTAGCGAGACCTGACCTAAGTCTGAGACAGCCTTCCACCCTGAGGTCAAAGTTTTCAATAGGCTGGCCCAGTTCAACCTGGTTCCCTGTGTTGGGCATTAAAACCAGGTGAATTTCATAGCTGCCTCTACACCACACTAGATGGTCCACCATGCCTTTGCCTTCCATACGTGATTATAAAGACGATGGACCATCATATAGCCCATCCAGCTAATGGTAACTACCCCTACTCTAGGTCACTCACTATGATCTTTGAGTATTTCTATATGGACATGAATGGTGAGGTAGGTAGTGCTCATGCAGACCCTTTTTTCTGGGGCATCTTACATAAGATGGAGCTGTACCATCTGATGGAGCCAATGGTGGGAGGGGTAGCCCAGGAGGAGGGTGGTGATGACGAGGAGGATGATGATGACTATATCCCCAAGGAGGAGGATATAGATGTGGACACATGATGGAGGATGAGGTTCCCCTCAGATCAGATCCACCATCTCCAAGTAGAGGGTTTGATTTTCAGAGTATGATGGCCAGTTTAAAGGCTCTTTAGGAGGGACAGGAGAAGCTCCTGATAGGGCAGGCGGAGATAAAAGAAACTTAGGCAAGCATGATTGTAGACATCGATGACGTAGACTATGGTTTATAAGTAGCTGCTGCGAATATGGCGCAGAGTCTCAGGCACATACAGGATAGCGTGGACTTGGTCAATTGTCGATTCGACTATCATGATCGTCACTTGGATATTAACTCAAGAGAGCATGTGGAGGAGGTCATCAACTTGGATGACATTAATGATGAGGATTGATAGGACTGATGATTTTTCTTTTCTTCTCTTTCTTATTGGGATGTTTTTTTTTTTTTTTTTTTTTTGAGAATTCGATTGTTTTTCTTTTCATTTCTCTTCTTCTAGTCTTAAATTTTTGGGATAGCTCTTTAGTCTGTAGAGAGATTTCTGGATGTAATTATGTTGTGAATTTTCTCCTGGTATGTAGAACTTTTATATGAATATGAATTCTTGTTTTTGTGTGCATTTTGGTATCCCCAGCATACGAATACATCATGGCAAAATTTTTAAGTTTTTTACCCTTTTAGAATTTTATTGAAGTCTTTTATGATTTTTCCAACCCCTTATCTAAGTTTGGGTTTCTAAGAACTTAGATTTGCAAGCTGTGTGTGATTAGAGCATTGCGCTCTGATACCACCATTGTCACGCCCCGTTCCCATAGAACTGGACTGGTGACTGGGTTCCCTTCGGGTAACCCAAAACCACCAGGATCATCTGATAAAGTAACCACAGCACAGCAAGCCACACAAAATCAATAGAGTATAATAATACAAATACAGCAGAAGTCACAATTGTTAACCTGTAATTCCCATATACTCTTGATACCCAAATTGTTATACATAAAATATTTACATATGGGCCCATAGGCATGATATTTATACAAAAAGGGGAATATGCCAAAAAGAATCAAAAAGCACATCAAGAAGAATCTGTCACTGTTGCCCAATAACACAACTCTCACACGGGCAGCCTTCACTGTGTTCAAATTCTTTGGGGACCCACCAATCCCCCACTGGGGTTTTGTCAGTGGGACCCAGCACAGGCTCCTCTACTGAATGGGTTGTAAAATCATCTAAAAAAGTGTGTACACGAGGGATGAGCTCACTAGCTCAGTAAATGGAAAGAAAGACGCACACAAGCAAATGCAAAGCCAATGATATTGTATGCATGAGATTCATTTTAGTCCTAGTCCACCTAAACAAATCATCCTAGGTCATATGTAACATGCTACTCGTAACCACAATGCACGTATGCCCTGGGTCCGAGACGCGTTCTCCATCCCGTAATACCCCCATAGGGTTGTCGAAGAAGGCCCACTGTGAGCACTCAAAAAAGTAAATCATGGTCGAACCACAATAGAAATGTAAATCATGGTCGAACCATATTAGAAATGTAAATCATGGCTGAACCACAGTAGAAAAGTAAATCGTGGTAAAATCATAGTAGAAACTAAAAGTAATACGATTGGCCCTCTAAATATATCAACAAGGTTTCGAACTATCCTAATGATCAGCCAGGCATACTTGTCACACCCCGTTCACACTGAATCGGAGCAGTGACCGAGTTAACACCGGTTAACTCAAACCTGCCAGGATCATCAGATACTGTATTCCACCACAGCATACGCACTCTAACATAAGTTCATCAGATCAGCGGAAGACTAAGTTTTACCTGTGAATAAATCCCATATACTTGATACCCGAATTATGATACAATAATTATATACATGTGGGCCCGAAGGCATGATAATTACACAATAAAAGTACAATTCATATATCAAGTATATACAGGAAATCATCAAAACAATCAGAGTACACAGCTCGGCTCGGTATCAAGGCTGGAGCTCAGCTCGGCATCAAGGGTTGTGCCCAGCTCGGCATCACATAGAAGAGCTCAGTTCGGCCTCAGAAGTGGAGCTCAGCACGGCCCCAAAGGTGGAGCTTAGCTCGGCCTCAGAACTGCTGTCCCGCAGCACAACTCTCGCACGAGCAGTCGGCGCCGTGCTCTAACTCCTCAGGGGTCCACCAGTCCTCTTCAGGAAACTCGACTGTGGGACCCACCCCATGCTCCTCAGAAGTATGACCTGCAAAATCATCTAAAAAAGGGGCGTATACGTGGGATGAGCTCACTAGCTCAGTAAGTAGAAAGATGGACCACACAACAGTCCACACATCACAACACATCATATGCACTACATGCCATGCTATACATTTTAAGTCACATCCACCTAAGCAACATTACTAAGTCTTTGGTTTTAGTACTACTACAACCACAGTGNTGAGAATTCTATTGTTTTTCTTTGCATTTCTCTTCTTCTAGTCTTAAATTTTTGGGATAGCTCTTTAGTCTGTAGAGAGATTTCTGGATGTAATTATGTTGTGAATTTTCTCCTGGTATGTAGAACTTTTATATAAATATGAATTCTTGTTTTTGTGTGCATTTTGGTATCCCCAGCATACGAATACATCATGGCAAAATTTTTAAGTTTTTTACCCTTTTAGAATTTTATTGAAGTCTTTTATGATTTTTCCAACCCCTTATCTAAGTTTGGGTTTCTAAGAACTTAGATTTGCAAGCTGTGTACCACCATTGTCACGCCCCGTTCCCATAGAACTGGACTGGTGACTGGGTTCCCTTCGGGTAACCCAAAACCACCAGGATCATCTGATAAAGTAACCACAGCACGGTAAGCCACACAAAATCAATAGAGTATAATAATACAAATACAGCAGAAGTCACAATTGTTAACCTGTAATTCCCATATACTCTTGATACCCAAATTGTTATACATAAAATATTTACATATGGGCCCATAGGCATGATATTTACACAAGAACTAGCAATTTAAATATCGAGAGCACAAAAAGGGGAATATGCCAAAAAGAATCAAAAAGCACATCAAGAAGAATCTGTCACTGTTGCCTAATAACACAACTCTCACACGGGCAGCCTTCATTGTGTTCAAATTCTTCAGGGACCCACCAATCCCCCACTGGGGTTTCGTCAGTGGGACCCAGCACAAGCTCCTCTATTGAATGGGTAGTAAAATCATCTAAAAAAGTGTGTACACGAGGGATGAGCTCACTAGCTTAGTAAATGGAAAGAAAGACGCACACAAGCAAATGCAAAGCAAATGATATTGTATGCATGAGATTCATTTTAGTCCTAGTCCACCTAAACAAATCATCCTAGGTCATATGTAACATGCTACTCGTAACCACAGTGCACGTATGCCCTGGGTCCGAGACGCGTTCTCCATCCCGCAATACCCCCATAGGGTTGTCGAAGAAGGCCCACTGTGAGCACTCAAAAAAGTAAATCATGGTCGAACCACAATAGAAATGTAAATCATGGTCGAACCATAATAGAAATGTAAATCATGGCTGAACCACAGCAGAAAAGTAAATCGTGGTAAAATCACAGTAGAAATTAAAAGTAATACGATTGGCCCTCTAAATATATCAACAAGGTTTCGAACTATCCTAATGATCAGCCAGGCATACTTCTAACCACCACAGCGGTCCGTGACTAATACTTCCCCTCAATGATAACCCAACACGTAAACTCCTATTGGGAAGGGTCGTAGCATGAGGGTTTATGAAATCCTAACCACATGCTCCTACATGAGATAGTACAACTGCATAGTTCTTCCTTGTCCCATTCCATAGTGAACCAATGCATTTGTTTTCAAGCCGACTACGGCATCTATTCTAGAAAATCCCACACATGTTCGGCAAATCGGCATCATATACATCACATGATAAATCAATTCTCAAGATGCAACTTATAACAATGCATATAGAACTTAAACTATAACATGTTGAGTTCTAAATGCATCATTCATTCATCAACCATATGCATGAGAATGACAATCGGAATGTCAATATAGTTCATGAATGCAAGGGATGCCAAAAACATTGTACAAATTATAAATCGAAGTCCTCTCCCCATTTACCTATTTTCGTAGAAGAATTGGCACTCGCGGTACGGATAAGATCCGGAGTGAGAGGATGAGTTTCTTGAATCCTAGCATAGATAAAGGATTTAGAAATACGTATAAATAGGGACCATAAATGACATAGGATATGGTCACTATGTGAATACTATCATAAGGAAGGTTTTCGATGAATTTAGATTCAATCGGAGCTCATTTAGGTTATTGGTTGATCATATAGGTGGCTCATGGAACCCACCAGTGAAATCTACAAGACCAGCAAGTCATACAGGTAGGTTAGGAACCCATCAGTCTTACCCACCGGTAGAACCAGAGGCATAGGAGAGACTGGTAGGTCTTCACCGATAGGTCAGGCACTCGTTGATCTTATCCATCGGTATAACCCGAGGGCTCAGGTGTGACTGGTAGGTCTTCACCGGTGGGTCAGGCAGCCACTGGTCTTCCCCGTCGATTTTCTCAGATTTTTCTTTTTTTCTTCCTTCTTCCATTCCCACACTTGGAACTCCATTGAGGTGATTCCCACTTCATCTCTCACACTATCTGAGCTTTGTTTACTGGATTTCATCATGGATCTAAGACAAATATAAGATTTGGGGGAAGAATCATAACTTTGCTTGTAAAAACCCCAAATCTTAAAACCCTTTTGCCCAAACTCAAATTCCACTTCAATAACCTCCAATCTTTGTTCCTCTCCACAAATGCTTCAAAGAAAATCACACACAATGGCTTTGTTACCTTCTAGACCAAACATGTATAAAGAGGGTTTCATCAAATGTCAAGATTCATGGTATTACTTACCTCAAAATGAAGATCTCGAGTCACCGACCAGTCATTATTTAGGCAACATACAAGCAAGATGTGGCTCCAGAATCCAAGGGAAAACTTCCTTCCTCTTCCTTCTTCCTCTTTTCTCCCTCTTCTTTACTCTTCTCACCCACTTTATTAAAAACCATAAATGAGGGAGAGAGGGAGTTATAAAGACTATTTATACCTTGGTTCATAAATATCTTGTAAGGCTTGTTTGGTTTTGCCCATTTATGGACCAAAACACATTAAATCACGTTTCTGGGAGATGTAGCCGACATCTTTGGGCATACAAGACCTCATAATGATGAGGAGGTCGAAATGCACGTGATCATCCAAGCCAGGCATGATGGGGTCCACAAAACCCTAACAGGTGGCTCACACTGGTGGGTCTCGCACCAACTAGTGACACCCACCAGTTGGCCAAGCAAGCCATCCTTACTATATTTTGGAGGAAAACAGAGTCTTAACATGTACTTCACTCCCACCACGTGTTTTGGGTCAAGTTTCTACCATTCAAGTACGATAGCGTGCTTTTCCTATTCATACATGGCCTTGTGACATGTGCAAGGGCACGGCTTAGGCGTGCGGATCATCTCGGGTACCGGCTCAATCTCATCCGAAAATTCCAAATTTGATGTCACCCTTGTCATCATGTACCATAAGGCATTGGTATCAACCCGTTCTGGTTTATACCCTGTAAGACCAAACCGAACCAACCGATCAATAAACCGGGTTTGAAGAGTAGGGCTCTACAAGGGCAATAACTCAAGCCAACATATTTTTCTTATGGTCATGTATGCTTGTGACCATAATGGTGTTGGTGCCATGTGGGTTGGGGCTATAGAGTTGAGACATGGGAGACAACACCTAGGCTTCCATCGACTTATATGGTGAGCAATTAGCTGACCAGTAATCGACTAGATGGATAATGCTTAAAATATCGAGTTTATTTTATGAAAACAATGTTTTGTTTCTGTGGTTCCAAAGAAAATAACATGTTATTATTATTACAAAAAAGAACCAATTCAGATCCTTTTTGGGGATTAAACCCAACTTAAAGCAATATGTAACTAAAGTTTTGACGGAATTGTATGGCAGTCTTTCTGGTTTGAGGCCTAGAGTACCTGAAGCCTAGACCTTTCTTGTAAGCTCACAATCAAACAAAATGTGGAAGGCAAACTCTCTCTGGGAATGGCAAAAATAACAATGAGGGTCGATATCCACCCAATTAGACAGAATGTCTTTTGTGGGGAGGCCCTCATTAATCACTATCCAGAAGAAAAGTTTAAACCCAGGGTGGATATTGATTCTCCAAAAATATTGCCATCACCGAGAGCAGGGAGAGGAGCATTGACACCTGTGTGAGCATTCAGTGAAATTTGTCAGTTCGGTGGTCTTGAGATACTTAGTTGCTAGCTTAGTTGAGAAGGATCCATCCTTAGACAAAGAGCACCACCCCTTGTCTAGTTGATTAGACAGAGGTATTTCTGCAATAATGTTTGTATTGTCAGCAAAGGTAATAGAATTCAAAAGCTTAGCATTCCAATTGTTATTATTGAGGAAGTGGCAAATGGGGATGGTGGGCGGACATGGAAGGTGTACCTGGTGATGGTCATGAAGGTCAATGGTTCGGTTGTGTGATCTCACCCATGGGTCAAACCAAAAGAATGTTGAATTTCCACTCCCTATTTTCTAAAAAATCAGATTTTTTAGGGTGGGGAGAATTTTGATGATACTATTCCAAGATGGGGACCCTCTAGTTTTAAGGGTTTTAGGATCAAAGATTGGTCTCTCATTAAAATATTTTGATTTTAGGGTTCGACTCCAAAGTTCATCAGGATTTGATAAGAGCCGCCACCCTAATTTAAGGAGTAATGCTAGATTCTGGGTTCTAGCATCTCTGAATCATAGTCCTCCAATGGACTTTGGGCGGAAAATTTTATGCCATCCAATAAGTTGGGATTTTTTATTTCCTAGTTCATCCCCATTCCAAAATTGTGAGATAATGGAGTCTAGGTTATTACAGATTTTTTTTGGGAAATAAAAGCATGACATAAGGTAAGAGGGTATTGAAGCTAGAGAAGATTGGAGAAGGACTCCTCTACCAGCGTAGGAGAGTAAATTGGATTTCCCGATGCTAAGTTTATTCCTTACCCTATTTACAACATTATAAAAGGGCGAGATTGATTCCTAGAATGAAAAATATTAGTGCCCAGATAGCTAGAATCAGGTCCCATTTCTCTAATGCCAATGATTCTGCTTACTTAATCTTTCGCACTAGCATCAACATTGGAGATGAATAAGAGACCGCTTTTGTCAAAATTTATTGCTAAACCTGAAAGATCAGAGAAGAGGTCCAAGATGCATTTGATAGTGGTTAGATCCTCATGAGTTGCCTAACAAAAAATAAAGGTATCATCAGCAAAAAAAAAATGAGAAATTTCAGGGGCATTTCTCGCTATTTGATTCCTCCAAACAAATTAAGCTCCCTATAAGTTACCAAGAGTTTGGAAAGAGCTTCCATAACAATGACGAAAAGAAATAGGCTTAATGGGCATCCCTGGCGAATACCCTAGAGGCTTTAAAAAAATTAAAAGCAGAACCATTTAATTTTATGGAGAAGGATGTAGTGTTGATAAGGTTATGTATTAGGGTGTTCCATTTTTCACCAATACTAAGGAATTTGAAAATGGCCATGAGGAAACCCCATTCGACCTTGTCATAGGCCTTTGCCATGTCCAACATGATGGCAATGAACCCACCCTTGCATTTTTTCCTTTTGAGAAAATGGAAAATTTCCTGTGCTATGATGATGCCATCAGCTATTTGTCTACCTAGAACAAATGCAGCTTGGTAGGGAGAAATAAAATTGTGGAGGATTGGTTTCAATCTGGAGGCTAAGAGCTTTGCCACAAATTTGTAAGTGACATTGCAAAGGCTAATAGGTCTGAAGCCAGACACTGACTGGGCCTGGTCCTTCTTGGGTATCATAAAAATGAGAGTATGATTAACATGGGGGTCAATGTACTAGAAATGAAGAAGTCTCTGACAAAGAAAAGAATGTCTGTTTGAGTAAGGCGCCAAAATTTCTGGAAAAAAATAGCTTGAAAACCATCGTGTCCAGGAGCTTTAAAAGGCCCAATTGAAAACACTATGGTCTTACTCTCCTCCATTGAGGGCAGTTCTAAGAGATTGTTCCCATTCAATTCTCTTATGGTTGGGAAAAGACTCTCAATAAAATCTGGGTCTAGAGGGTTTGACGATGTGAATAGATTCTCAACGAATCCGGAAAATTCTTTTGCCATAGCACAAGGTTGTTCAATTCTTACCCCAGAACTTTCCAAGATAGAGTGAATATGTCTCTTATGAAGGTTGACCTTGGTCACGGTATGAAAGAATTTGGTATTCCTATATCCTTTAAAAATGAAATTATGTCTTGACTTTTGGTACCAAAATTTTTCTTCCACCTCCAAAGTCCATGAAAATTTATCCACAAGAGCCTTAAGGTCATTATTGCTATGTGCCGAGTGTGTGCCATGGAAATTTTCAAGAGTCAAGTAATTAGAGATCATCCTGCTTTTCAGCAGTTCAATATGGCCAAACACATTTGTATTCCAAAGGGTAAGGGATCTGCTGAGTGATGCTAACTTCACCATGATGTTATCATTCGTACCACTGGAGTTCCATGAACTCGAGCAGAAAGCTATGAACTCTGGGTGGGACACCCAAGAGTGCTGGTAATGGAATAGTTTTTTGCAAGCAGGAAGTTCTAGTTGGGTGGTTAATAGGATGGGATTGTGATCAGAACCCAAGGAAGCTTTTTTTGAGAGAGTCACCGCAGGGCATCCGGCTATCCACAAGTGGTTAGCATAGGCTCTGTCTAGGTTTTCCTTGATCATATTTGGTGGCTTTTGTTTGTTGGACTAGGTGAAATGGTTACCCTTGAGAGTTGTATTCTAAAGGTTATATTTGGATAGGGTTTCCACCAATCGCAGGGAAGATGTAGAGTGTTTGAAAGGTTTGCTACCGAATTTTTGGTCTTGTGAGGTAACTTCGTTGAAGTCACCAATTAGCAAGGTGGGGGTTGAATTGGATTGCAGAAAATGATCTAGCTCTTCCCAGAAACCCCATCTCAAAGGCCATTTGGGCGGATCATAAATGCAGATAAGTGTCTAGGTAAAGGGAGTTCTATAGATGGTGCCATCTCAATGGCAATAAACTTTTGACTGGTGTGAAGAATGGAATACTTCACATGATTCCTGAAAAGCATCCATAGGCCACCACTTTTCCTATTTGCTCCCAAACTATTTGCATAGGCACCAGTACAGTATGAAGATAGTTCTTTGACCGGCCTAAGTGTTTCATGATTTGAAACCTTTGTTTCACAGAGGAAAATACAATCGGCCTTGGTGGTATTTATATGATTGCAGAGGTGTGAGGGTAGCGGCCAAGAAATTGACACAAAAAATGGTGGTTTTCTATGCATTCGCATTCCGTCCTCTCTCCTCTCTTTCTCTTTCATGAGAGAGGGGTGTGTCATGTGTGCTTACCCTGCAGGCCCCATATTTCCGCTCGAAGATATGTGGGGGCCTATTTCACAAGAGTGTAAAATTCATCTTTTGAGATGGGGATTCAATGATGGTCCAATACAGGGATCAGGATCAAGCAAAAGGGTTTGGAGTCACCACCTAGGATTATAGGCCTAAGACCCGAAGGTGGGCCCAATTCCTGAGAAAAGGGCCCAAAAGTTGGTCTGGTCCAGAGGTTTAGGGTAAATGTCAGGTTACAGAATTGGGAAGGTGTTAGGCACCCAATCTACCCGGTTCAACCGGTCTTCCTTCTAGATGCTTAAGAACGAATATTTTTCACAATTATTCTTATTCCACATGCATGGATAAATTATCACACATATATACATTGACTGAATTTAAATAACTATGTACACAAAAATAAGGTCAATATAAAGTCTACATTATGCTAATTTTGTTAAGAAATTATACTTGAGGTTGACCCCTATTTCGGGTCAAGAGGGGTGGACCCCCTGGTTGATGCTAGTACGAACTTTCTTGTTGATTCTCCCAGCTCAGGGGAAGATGGTCTTGATCTCCAACATCCTTTCTCAAGAGATGCTAATTGTCATGATATTCAGGCAGAGTTTTGACTAGGAACGGTTACTTTTGGATTTTGGCTGAGGTGGCACTCTGATAAAGCTTCAGTTGGGGATAGGCTAGGGGAGGGCTAAGCTAAGGTGGTACTCTGGCAGAGCTTCCCTTAGGGATAAGCTAGGGGAGGCTAGGCTGGGGTGGCACTGGGACAGAGCTTCCACTAGGGATGGGCAGAAAACCAAAATGGTTGAACAACTTCAAAGGCCCAAAGAACACTTCGAAGGAATCTTACGAAGATCTCTCCGTAGACTGGAAGAACCTCAAAAGGGGGGTGGGAGACTGAGGGAAAACTTTTCCTACACAAAAAGAGGCAAAGGATTAAAGAGTTTCGAAGATCCAAAGAACACTTCGAATCTTATGAAGATCTCTCCGAAGACTTGAAAAACTTCAAGGGGGAAAGGGGGAGAGAGAGGGCAGAGCTTCTCTCACTAAGAGGCTTGGACTCTTATGGTGTTGTGGTGTGAAAAACCAAAGGAGGGTATTTATAGGATTCTTGAACCAATGGGGAGAGAAAGGGAATTCCCTTGGCCAATGGTAGAAAAAAGTGGTTCTTTTTAACCAATGGGAAGAAAAAAAATGAAAATTTGGGCCAATGGGTTGGGAGATAGTTTTTTTGGACTAATAAGAAAAGTGAGTCTTTTTTGGGCCAATGAGGTGAGAATATTCTTTTTGGGGCCAATAAGAGGTTGTAGCGTAGGGTATGCTAGTGAAACAGTGTAAAATGTGCAATTGGGTGAAGAGACACCGGGTTAGTGGAACTCAAATCCCGGCCATTGACGAAGGGACACAAGCTGGGTAGGGTGCATAGGGCATGCATGGGTGCGAGTGAGATATGGGTAGTGGGGGCATATTAGCTGGCAAGGTGCATGTGGACTAGCCTGCGGGCTGGCCTGCTACTACACACAGGCTGGCATGCAGGCCTGCGACTGTACGTGGGCTGGCCTGCAGCTGCATGTGGATGGCCTATGTGTGTATACGGGTTAGCCTCTGTGTGCGCGTGGGCTGGCCTGCTTGTGCACATAGGTCGGCCTGTTGCTGTGCACAGGTTGGCCTATTGCTGTGCACGGGTTGGTGTCACGAGCAGAAAAATATAATTTTTTAGGGAAGATCACAGGAGATCCGACAGTCTAATTTTGACGTACCATATATCATCAGAATCTTATTTTTGACCACTTTCCATCCGTATGGTAATATTAACCGGATTCATTCATATATAAAAAGTAAAAATTGGACCCTCTTTTCTCCCGCACGGGGTTTTCGATGTTTTTAGGTAGAGGATGTTTTTGGGTTTCATTAGTTAATCATCATCTCTATTGATCAGAAGCAAGAAGTCACGTCCACGATCCACATTTCATCATAGCCGGAGGAGGGGGACAAAATTGGGTGTCCACAGAATGCCCCTCTTTGGCCGAGGCCTATGCTAATAGCTAATGGGTAAAGAAAAGAACAACCATGTTTTGTCACTCAGAGCATGTACTGACATCATTTTTCTCATTAATGACAGAGTTGAAAATGCAATAGGTAATATTTCTTAACTGCTTTAAAGTTTAGAACTTACCTGGGCTACTGATTGTAGGAAAGAAATTTGAACCCTTTCAATCTTGTTAGAAAATGTTGAATCATCATTTTGTAGAGAATTGAGCCCTCCCTGTAGAAGATCTTAGTGCTTGAAAAGTGTTCTTACTCCATCATTTGCAAAGATTTAACCCTCCCTGCAGAAGATGTTAGTACTTGAAAATGTTCTTGAACCATTACTGGCAGAGATTTGAGCCCTCCCTACAAAAGATGTTAGTGCATGAAAATGTTCTTGAGCCACTTGCAGAGATTTAACCCCTCTCTATAGAAGGTGTCGGTTCTAGAGCCATCATTTGTAGAGATTTGAGCCCTCCCTACAAAAGATGTTAGTATTTGAAAATATTTTTGAATATTAATTTGGCAATATTTTTTCATGCCGATTTGGTTTGGCAATCCTTTCTCATGTTGTTCTTGAATTTTAGTTTGGCAATCTTTTTTTTTTTATGCCGATTTGGTTTGGCAATCCTTTCTCATGCCGTTCTTGAATTTTAGTTTGGCAATCTTTGATCTTTGATCTTGAGATTTGATTCTTGACTTGATTATTTTTATTTTTTTTTAAATTTTTGATCTTTGACTTTTGACTCTTGATTCTTTTTTTTTTTTATCTTTAATTCTTTGATTCTTTTTTGGATTTTTAATCTTTAACTCTTGACACTCTATTCTTGACCTTTGATTTTTTATTTTGGTTTTTTGAATTTTGATTTGAAATTTGATCTGAATCTTGATTGGAATTTTGAATTTAATTTTTGAATTTTTTTTATTTTTAAAATTTTGATTTGATTTGACTTTGAAGTTTGATTGTAGATCTTGATTTGAATTTTGGATTTTGATTCTTGAATTTTGTTTTTTTTTTCTTTGAATTTTGATTTGATTTTTTTTTGTTTTACTATTATTTTTTTTATTCTCTTTTATTATTACTCCTTGCTTTGACCCCCTTTCGTGCTTCATCAGATGAGTGGATTGCTTCTCTGAGGGAATAGAATGCCGACCAGGCCACCCAGATTGAGGACCTCATAGCACAGCTGACGAGTTTGCGGTTAAAACATAATACTATCACATTTAGCAACTTGATGACTTTTGTAGATAGCTTCGAGTATGGCACAAATGAGGATGGTGATCCCTAGAGATCTGTTCCTGTTGTTCCTGCAAAACACAGATGTTATTTTTTTTTTATTTTTCTTTTTCCCTCACCATGTTCATTTTTTTTTTTTTTTTTTT
>NW_024868721.1:34867-50030 GCF_013358625.1 Macadamia integrifolia | reverse complement strand
AGTCAAGAGGATCGTATAGAAGTCTGATATGCCCACAAAACAAGTGGCAACTTGTCTGCCTAATCCTTATGAGTCTCAGCCAATTTCTTTATTCTATATTTTTGTTTTTTATTTTTTATTTTTTATTTTTTTTTATGTTTTTTTGTTTTTTTTTAAGGGTGGCGTTGACATTCTTGTTGACCGCTTCCACTGCCCCATTCGGTTAGTGGCTTGGAGGTGACAGACCGATGCCTGTCGATGCTTTGCCCCAAAAATGGGATCCTTGATTCGAGATTCATTCATGTGGCTGATAAGTTACCCCGGCATTTTTCAATCTGAAGGGCTTAACTTGCTAGGGATAAGCTCCCTACTGAGTGGTGAAGGCTGTCTTCTTATGACCTTTTGGGTGCATGTTCTTTTGCTTGTATCCTGATAATACATGATAACAAGGCATGCCCCATTGTATCATCATCTAGAAATCAACACACATGCGTACCCTTCCATCTTTCTTCTGAACTGGTGCTATGTTTGCCAACCATTGGGAGTATTTCACCACTTGTAGAAACTCTACATTCCACTGTTTCATAACTTCTTTCTCCGATCTTTTCACTTTATTCTAGATGCATTCTTTTGAGCTTCTATTTGACATGTTTTGCCCCGGGGTAGGTCAGCAAATGATGTTGCATAATGTTGGGGTTTATCCCAGGCATTTCATCATAAGACCAGGCAAAGACTTCAGCAAACTCTTTCAAAAGATCGATCATCTGCTCTGCTTCTTCATCATCCTGTGTAGTGCCGATTTTTACCTCTTGAAGGCATTGGTCGATTCCTAGGTTAATAACCCGGGTATCCTTATGGATGAGTTGTTGGTTTGCATTGTTTTATTAGGTTATGACTAATTAAGATCATCATTAGAAAATGAGGCAAGTCATACCCAGAATCAGAAATTTCATTCATGAAAGAAGGAGTAACAAACTTGACACACACTGACTCTGGACTTTCCTCAAGAGGGAAAATAGACACATAATTATAAGGATACGACTCAACAAATGACTCCACAACTGACTTGATGACAGACTTGACACTTGACTTGATGCTTTTATCAGTGGTATCCTTATTGGTTGACATCCTAACATGAGTAAACTTGAAATTACCTCCAATGCTTGTCCAGTTCTGAAGCAACTTAATGGATTGATGGATAAGCAGATGGGCCATCTTCTTCTTCTAGGATGGTCACAACTATTTTTTTAGTAGCGTGTAGTTGCTTCATTCTTCTGGTTGCTTGCTTACGAACATGAATTGGCTTGACCTCATATTCCTTGAAACCAAACTACATAAAGGGTGAAAGGCGGTGGAGACTACTCAATCTTCTCTCTATGAAGTCCAACCTTTCAAGCCTATTGATTGAAGCCATCCCTAGTCCTTGGTTGCATTTCTGGCCACCATCACGAATTTTTCCATTGCAATTAATTCAGGCACAGTATATACAGATCATCATTCTTTGTGCTCTTCTCTGTCTGGCATACACACTTTTTCCTTTGAAGGACCTAAGCTTGAGTTCATGGAGCTCTTGAGCTCATGCTTCTTGTAGGAAGGAACAGATGTGACTCTTCATATCAGTGGGAAGATTCAAACATTAGACAAGTTTCACTTTCCTTTCCCACTCTCTTTTAGGAGGATCCGAGGGGTTGGTGCATCCTTTGACTGGATTGACATTGCATGGTTGTAAGAAGAGAACTTATCTTCAATCAATGCAACTTTTGATATGCTATTGATGCAACCTTCCTAATCACCCTCCTTAATTTGTTCACCTACTGCCAATGCCATTACTTCTTCAAGTGTCTCTGGACCATCCTCTTGAGGTATGGTCATCTGAATCAAAGGTGAAGGGTTCATTCTCTTGACTTTCCCCTAGAACATTCATTAAATCTGTTGATGAAGTTATCTTTGGAGATTCTGACAATACAAGCATATCCTTCCAACTGTACCCGCCAATCCATTCTTCTTTTGGATTTAATTGCTTGTTTATCGATCCATGGGAATGATGTAAGGGTGATGAAGGATATGGGGTAGGGTGATATGAAAGGGATGTGATGTAGGAGATAGGGTATTTTAGTGAAGATAGTGGATGGTAGGGTGACGAATAGGTTCCTACTCTCTGATGGTATGGTGAGAGGGAAGACAATGGCAAAGGTTCATGGTATGAGATGGTGGACTCCTTTTTTGGGGTCGATGATGATGGAGGGAAGGCAGGTATATGATCCTCATCTTCTGACTCTTCTCCTGATGACTCTTCTTTCTTAGGAGTTTTCTTGACTTTGGCTTCTCATCCCATCAATTTTTTGTAGGTATAGACATTCGAGTAATCTCCTAAAACCCGTGGTTTGGTGAGTTGAGTGGGGTCACTTTCTATTGATTCTCCTTCCAATACATTGACTGTTGCATAATCAGGGAGTGGGTTGGTAATGACATTGGGAGGTTGTTTGGCCTCGACTTCAATGGTCCCGTTGTCTACCAAATCTTGAACGGCATGTTGTAAGCTAGGCATCTTTTGGTGGTATGCCCCTTCTGAGTGTGGTATGCACAATATTCATGGTTCTTGTACCAAGTTGGGGGAGGGTTGTTGATTAACCTCAGAGTCACTATCCCTATTAATCCTTATCTCTTTAGCTTCTCATACACTGCTGCCATGGGCATTCCTAAATTGGTGAATTGTCTCCTTGGGTGATGAGCCTTCTGAACAGGAGCATCTTCTTGTATCACAAATGGTTGTGAAGAGGTGACAGGTGATACTGACTGTTGGACCACGCCTACCACATTGGTTTCGGGACCCTTTCCTCGTCCAACTCTGGTGTTCTTTCCCACATCTTGGGAGGACCCTTGATACTAGGGATTCCTTGGGATTCTGTTTTCCACACGTGTACCGGTGGCTATCAAGGCATCAAAAGTCTGCAAATGTTGGTAATAGAGAACATCATAATAAGGCTTAGATAAATTTTCAATCAACATTTCTACTTGTTTTGCTTCAGATGGTCAGTCTTCCATCTTGGCGGCCTTGTCTCTAAACCTCATTAAGAAGGTGGTGAATCCTTCTTTGGGTTGCTATATCAATGTCTCATGTTCTCGACGCTTCACATCCACTTCAGTGTTGTATGAGTACTTCTTGGTGAAGGCTTTCACCATTGCTATCCAATTCTATGCTTGTGTGGATTCCAACTGCAGCCACCTTAGTCCCGATCCTGATAATGTTGACATGAATACCTGCCTCATCTGATTAGCAGCATATTTTCATATCTTCATAATACTGAGGAATATCTCCAAATGAACTTTAGGATTCCCTGACCCATCAAATCTGTCGGTTTGACACTTGATCTTTTCAAGGATTCTTGCCTCAAAAAAGAAGCTCATCTCATCGGAATCCACTGTTTGACTCTCCTGATTTTTCCCTGCTCAGATCATATCCTCAAGCTTCTCTAATTTTTCTCTCATTTTCCTTTCCCTCTCTATCTTTAGAGGTTCCTTTTGAACATATGCCACAAATTCCTCTTCTTCATCATTAATTACAGCCGCAGGGGGATCCCTGGAGGAAGTCCCTTGATGACTTGTAGGCTTAATTGGTTCTGGCTCTGCTGGAGGAGGAGTTGTGTCAACCCCAAGATCAGTCCTAGGTAGGTTCCATAACAAGTGCAACACTTGAGCTAATCCATTCTTGACTTCAGCAATTTCAGCTTGTAACGTCTTTATAGGGTGGACCCACGCTTGTTCTAGTGTTTCTATGTTGGGTGGATCTATGTGCACTGACTTGTGATCACCTTGAGAAAGATAATCTCAGAAAGATGATGGAGGTGACACTGGACTTAAGCGAGTCAACTGATTATCCTAACGTGTCTACACGGACTGCAAAGAATACTTGAGGTGTGGAATTGTGCCTAAACCAGAAGTGGTTTATTTTAGGTTTCTTGCATTCCCAACCCCTTTTTCATTCATCCATTTAATCATCAACCAATGATCCATCCAAAGTTAATCCACTTCATGATAGGGAGTGGGTAGGGATCGATGCCCCTAGTCCACTCAATGTCATAAGTGGGAGATTCACACAAATGGCTTGAACAAAATATTCTTATTAAGACATTCTTCATTGATAAAGTTATGCTTTCCTTAATCTTACCCCACTAGGTGACCTTCCTCCTAGTTTTCTCGGGTCTTTTAGATAATTCGGCATTTTATAGGACTTTGATAGAAATCAGCCTCGATCCATATACCAAATCATCCATATTTCATTTCTAAGGCGGAAGGACACCTTTTATCTGAAACCCACTAAGGATGGCATTTCTTTATGACTAGAACTCATTATAGGAAAATTTCTTCTCAAGACCACAAACAAATTCTACAAATCAGCTTTTGGCATTCCTAACATTCTCCATCTATTTTCTATATGATGCAAGTATGCAATGGATGCAATAGGATCGATAAAGCTTCCTTAACAAGATCTATATACTCAAGGTACATGATCCTTTTGATATACCCAAAGGTACGAGATCAAAGGGATGACTTCCTTGCCCATTACTTATGACTACACACGAGGTTAAGCAACTGGCCACGAGGTGGTGGAACCATGAGTGATCGTGTGTAAAAGTATAATGCGAGAATATCATTATTCGATCTCGGAATATCATAAAGTGCACGGACCTCCTCAAAGGTGCTAGCACAATTAGAAACATCCTTGCCATTTAACAATACCCCACACCCTTGTACAGAAAGCGGCTACCATTTGCTCTCAGAGTCCCTCGAGTGTGCAGGCATGACAGGGAGTCTCTCACCAAATGATTTCATTTCGAGCACGATGCATGATGGGTTAGCAAGAACAAATACAAACGTGGGGTTTTCCAAACACATTTTCAAACAAATGTGGTGAAAAATGTTCTTGCATTTAATGGTAGCATCTAGTGTCAAAAACTTGACATTTATCCCCAGTGGAGTCGTAACTGTGAGGGTAGCGACCGGAAGATGACACAAAAAATAGTGTTTTTTTGTGCATTTGCATTCTGTCCTCTCTCCACTCTTTCTCTTTCATGAGGGAGGGGTGTATTATGTGTGCTTACCTTGCAGGCCCTGCATCGCCGTATCATCGCTCAGAGATACGTAGGGGCCTATTTCGTAAAATTGTAAAATTCATCTTTCGAGATCGAAATTCGATGATGGTCCAATACGAGGATCTGGATCATACAAAAGGGTTTGAAGTCGTCACCTAGGATTATGGGCCTAGGACCTAAGGGTGGGCCCAATTCCGAAGAAAAGGCCCAAAAGTTGGTCTGGTCCAGAGGTTTAGAGTAAATGATAGGTTACAGAATTAGAAAGGTGTTAGGCACCCAATTTGCCCGGTTCAACCGGTCTTCCTTCTAGATGCTTAAGAACGAACATTTTCCACAATTATTCCTATTTCACATGCATGGCTTAGTTATCACACATATATACATTGACTGAATTTAAATGACTATGTATACTAAAACAAGGCATATATAAAGTCTACATTGTGCTAATTCTGTTGAGAAATTGTACCTGAGCTTGAACCCTGTTTCAGGTCAGGAGGGGTGGACCCCTTGGTTGATGCTAGTATAAACTTTCTTCTGGATTCTCCCGGCTTAGGGGAAGATGGTCTTGGCCTCTAACTTTCTTTCTCGAGAGATCATGACTATGATGATATTTGGACAGAGTTCTGGCTAGGAACCCTTACTTTCAGATTTTGGCTGAGGTGGTACTCCGGCAGAGCTTCCGCTGGGGATATGCTAGGGGAGGGCTAAGCTGATGTGATACTCTGGTAGAGCTTCCACTAGGGATAGGCTACGGAGGGCTAGGCTGAGGTGGCACTTGGATAGAGCTTCCCCTAGGGATGGCTATAAACCTAAATGGTTGAAGGACTTCGAAGGCCCGAAGAACACTTTGAAGATTTGAAAGAATCTTACGAAGATCTCTCCGTAGACTAGAAGAACCTCAAAAGGGGGGGTGGGACACTAAGAGAAAACTTTTCCTACATGAAAATCTCACTCAAAGAGGCAAAGGGTTGAAGAGTTCCAAAGGCCCGAAGAACACTTTGAAGATCCGAAGAACACTTCGGATCTTATGAAGATTCTCTGAAGACTTGAAAAACTTCGAGGGGGGAAAGGGGAGGAGAGAGGGCAGAGCTTCTCTCACTAAGAGGCTTGGAGTCATGTGGTGTTATGGTGTGAAAAACCAAAGGGAGGAGGGGTATTTATAAGGTTCTTGAACCAATGGGGAGAGAAAGGGAATTCCCTTGGCCAATGGTAGAAAAAAGTGGTTCTTTTTAACCAACGAGAAGAAAAAATGAAAATTTAGGCCAATGGGGTGGGAGATATTTTTTTGGACTAATAAGAAAAGTGAGTTTTTTTTGGAACAATGAGGTGACAATTTTCTTTTTTGGGCCAATGGGAGGTCGCGGCATAGGGTATGCTAGAAGGAGAATGTAAAATGTGCAAGTGGGTGAAGAGATTTTCTCTTCACCCATTGGGTCAGTGGAACTCAAATCCTGGCCATTGATGGCGGCACACAAGGTTGGGTAGGGGTGCACGGCGCATGCATGGGTGCATACGGGAGACGGGCAGTGGGGGCACCAACCTATGACTGCCTGCAGGCCAGCCTGCGGCTATGCGAGGGCTGGCCTATGGCTGCATAGCGGTTGGCCTACGTGCACGCATAGGCTGGCCTACCGCTGCACGTGGGCTGGCCTGCAGCTGTGCGTGGGTTGGCCTGCTGCTATGCACGGGTTGGTGTCGTGAGCAAAAAAAATACAATTTTTCAAGGAAGATTGTAGGAGATCCAACAGTCTAATTTTGACGTACTATATATCGTCAGAATCATATTTTCGAGCACTATCTGTAATACCCTACTTCTTAAACCCAGTCTGATTACATAGTTGACCCAGTTTAACCATGCAAGAACCGAACCAGAGGGAGTTAAAGCGGGTTTCTTATGGGCTATAATGGCAAGGGTGACCTTAAACACCGGCTGGCCCGACAAGTCCGAGCCAGTGCCAAAAGAGACTGGAGTACCCAAGCCATGTACATGCACCTACCATAAGGCCATGTACGGATAAAGCAGGTATTGTAGACGTATATTAAGTTATATACGTATACTACATCGTATGCCTGGGGTGGGGTTCGCGCCGGGGCCCGAACTCGATCAAAATCCCAAGCTTTGGCCCTCAGGTGGGAGGACAGGTGGGCGCAGCCACCCACCTGAGTGACCCATCCATGTGAACTATTCAGTTAATTAGGAACTATATATATAGCATTTATGATTTTCTTTTCTTCTCATTTATAACACCCGTACGTTGGTGAGGATAGTAAAGAGGAGAGAGAATAGAAAGGGAAGAAGAAGGGAAGAGAAGGAAGAGGAAGAAGAGAAGGATTTCAGTGACGCCGAAGCTTGACCTTCCCATTCCGGCGCTGGGAGAGTGATCTTCAACTCTAGATCTACATTTAGAGGTAAGCAAAGTTAGGTTCCTTGAACATTCACCATACCCAAGCTTAAACCCTTGATTCGAGTAGGGTTTCTTAAGATCTTGTAAATCCCCTTTGAAATGATGAATCTAAGGTTTAATAGATGATTTATGTGTTGATCTTGAAGGATTTGAAGAGGTATTGACAAGGTGGAAGAAGCATTGTGGGTTTGAAGTGATTTGGAGGGTTTGAAGTTGTTCTTAAGCAAAGAAGGTAAGAAGGTTTCCCATCCCTTGAATCTAACCTAGATCTAGGTTAGAACCATCCTATAAGACCTTGAAGGTGTGAAGAATGGGTTGGGAAAAGCCCCATTTGAATCCCCAAAGAATGGAGGAAGTTGGGAAGAAACAGCAGGTTTCCTGCCAAGACCGGTGGGTGGAACCGGTGGGCCATCTGGCCCGCCTGTGGGCACCCACCTTAGAGGGCAGGGCCTTCGGGCACAACCGGTGGGCCAGACCAGCGGGCCCCTACCCGCCGGTCCAAACCGATGGGTAGAATCGGTGGGCCAGACAGCCAACCTGTCTGACCCACCTATGTGGCCCCGAAGGTGATTCTTACGTCCGATTGGACCCAAATCGGACGTGCGACCTTCTTTTAACGTTCTAAACATAATTTTATCATCGGATCTCATTAATTTTGATCCTAAAATGGTGAACTACTAACCCCGCTCAATTATGTTAGGTTCACCAAATCCTACGCTTCTCGCACCGGATCTCTCCCTTACCGAACGGGAATCCTTGAACACTACATGTAAGTGGGGAGAGGACGTTTGGCCTTATTTCAAGGCATTGTTTGGCATTCAGTTACTTATATCTAGTCTAGTCATTCCATCATGAATATGCTACGTAGATTAGTCATCCTCACATTGTTATGCATGTGTGCTATGTTTACTTTCTAAATGCCAAGTGATAAGATGCTTATGTGATTGAATGTTGACATCATTGTGCATGATGCATTGATAGACTAGATGCCATAGTCAGCTTGGAAACGAGTGCATTGGTGGCCCACGGTATGGGATGCGGAGGCACTATGCAATCATACTATTGTCATATAGGAGCATGCGGTTTAGGATTTTCACCGTCCCGTGCTACGACCCTTCCCAACAGGGGTTAAGGTGTTGGGTTATCATTTGGGGGGAAGCAGTGGTCGCGGTTGTCGGGTCACTGTGGCAGTTAGACATAACGCCCGACGGGTCATTAGGACAGTCGGCAACCCCGGTGGTACATTCAAGAGGGCTAATCATACTGCTTTTAAATTGCTGGAGTCAACACCTTTAATTTCAGTCATTTACATTTCTGTTGAGAGCCGGTGGACGGCATTGTCTTTACTTTTCCGAGTACTCACGGTGGGCCTTCTCCGACGGCCCTATGGGCGTATCGCGGGATGGAGTTCACGGCTCGTACCCAGAGTATACGCGCACTGTGGCTGTAGTAGCACTAAACCGAAGACTTAGTAATGCTGCTTAGGTGGATGTGATTTAAAATGTAATGCATAGCATGTAGTGCATATGATTGTGTTTTGATGTGTGGACTGCTGTGTGGTCCATCTTACCACTTACTGAGCTAGTGAGCTCATCCCACGTGTGCACCCTTTTAGATGATTTTGTAAGTCATACATCTGAAGAGCACGGGGTGGGTCCCACAGTCGAGTACCCCGAAGAGAACTGGTGGACCCCTAAGGAGTTTGAGCACGGCATTGACTACTCGTGCGAGAGTTGTGCTGCGGGACCGCAGTTCTGATGCCGAGCTGAGCTCCACTTCTGAGGCCGAGCTAAGCTCCTACCATGTGATGCCAAGCTGGGCTCAACCCTTGATGCCGAGCTGAGCTCCAGCCTTTGATGCCGAGCCGAGCTGTGTAGTCTAATTATTTTGATGGTTTCCTTTATATACTTGATATGTGAATTGTATTTTTATTGTGTAAATATCATGCCTTCGGGCCCATATGTATATAACTATTTTATCACAATTCGGGTATCAAGTATTATGGGATTATTCACAGGTAAAACTTAGTCTTCCGCTGATCTGATGAGCTTTTATTAGTTGTGTGTATGTTGTGGTGGAATACAGTATCAGATGATCCTGGCAGGTTTGGGTTAACCGGTGTTAACCCGGTCACTGGCCCGGTTCAGTGAGAACGGGGTGTGACAAATGGTGGTATCAGAGCTTGATGCTCTGCTCCACTCACAGCATACCCTTAGAATCCCGTAGACTCTATAATAGGGAAATGGGGTTGGGTTAAAGTAAAAGCTATAAAGAGTAAAAGCCAAAGAATGAAGTATTAAAAAAGGTTTGCATTAGATGTTGCATTCATGGCATGCGTGAGAGTAGATAAAAGGTAAATAAGTTGGTATTATAACCTATAGAGTACTAGTTTGACGAAATTTCGGCAGCATAACGGCGTAAAATGGGATTTCCAAAAATTTATACACAAACACCTGATAAACAACAGATAATATGATATAACAATGATCACAAGTAGCAAAATACACCACAACTAAACTACACAAGTATTCCACATATAAATTCACCATAAAAATCACCATCAAAATATGTTATTCCACAAATGATTCCAGTTATAGTGCAAATACAAGGAATAAGAAGAAATGAAATATACAAGGTCCACAAAAAAGGAAAATAGGTAAAGGCTGGCGTGGGTGACCTAAGCCCTCACTGGTCATCGTCGTCATCATCAATGATCACCACGTTCGCCGGAGGCCTAGAGTTGACGTCGAGGCGGTGGTCGTAATAGTCAAACCTCACGTTCACTAGCCATACTGCCCTCCATAGTCGGCCAAAATCTGTGGACATGGCGTTAGCTGTGGTGCTCAAGTCCTGGCCCAACTGGAGAAAGGAGTGCTCCAAAGTGGCCTGCCTCTCCAAGATGCGTTCCTCCCTGGAGGCACTCTCGTCCAGCCTTCTCAGTAACTGGACTTGGCCATCCTGCAAGGCCTGCATGGTGGACATCATGCCCTCAAAGTCGTATGCACCACTCCCAGGTGGTGGGGCTCTATGCGGTGAGGCTGCAGCTCTGGAGGAACTAGGACCGAGGCCTCTCGACTCCTGAGGCGCCTCCTCAGGGATGCCACCACCCACAAGATCATCCTCCTCGTCCTGAGGAACATAGTCCTCATCCTCTCCGCTGGACTCCTCCTCCATGGGGACATCCTCCATAGGGGCAGCCCTCCTACCCCTACCTCTCTGAGCTTCTGCTCTCGGAGGTGTATCCATGAGGGTATGGAGACCCATCCTCAGGAGGTTACTCCTATCAAACCTATCAGTCGGAGCCTTCCCCTCCTCACTGCTCAGGTCCACCCCGAAGAACTCGAAGATCCTAGTGAGGATCCTGCCATAGGGGAATCCTCCATCCTCAGGGTGGGAAGTGTGGTGCTCCATCGTCTTAAGGATGATATAGGGCAGGCACAAGTGCTCGACACCTCCCTCTACGGCCGTGAAGATGCAGAAAGCGATGAAGGCTGCCATGAAACCCACCTAGTTCCGATGACCTCCTCTGGGGAGCAGGTTGAACTGGACCAACCGGGCAAATAAGCGAACCTCGGGGTAGAAGGACGTCTCGAACTCCAGACGGGTGCTGCTGCCGCAGATAGTCTTGTAGATGAAATCCGACGTCTCCAAGCTCATGAATGGTCCCAGAGGCTTGCTCCTGGGAGGACTGTAGTATCGGTGCCCAGCTGCCGATATGCCCAAGATGCTGGCCAAGGTATCCACAGT
The DNA here is from genome assembly GCF_013358625.1 of Macadamia integrifolia. Lineage (NCBI taxonomy): Eukaryota > Viridiplantae > Streptophyta > Magnoliopsida > Proteales > Proteaceae > Macadamia > Macadamia integrifolia. Next base: position 38,806 of record NW_024868721.1, on the reverse strand, counting down.
CAGCTGTATGTCGACCCCCTTCACCAAGCTGACTATGGTGAACTCCCCGTATGGATAAGACACCTCTAAGTTGCAGTAGAACCGGTAGACTAGCTGCTCGTAGCATGGACAGTCTACGTGGAGGATAGACTCCCAGCCCAATGCTGAGAACCTCTCCTGAAGTTGAGCCTTGTGGAAGTCATCAACTACCACGGTCTTCTCCATCATCACTGACCTCTTCAGGAAAATCGGCCAGTTGGCTGCTGCCTCTGCACTAAGAGTTCCTCATCATAGTCTGTAGGGTCAGACCGGGCAGGTTTGGGTCTCCCTGTGCGGGGGGCTGAAGAGCTGGTTTCTGCACTCTTCCACTTAGAAGCTGTAGTCTTACGTCTAACGCTAGAGGAAGAGGGTCCCTTGCCGGTACGAGATGACATCCTAGCAAGAAGAAAAGAAAGTGGGGTAAGTAAAGAATGGAAAATGACAGCATTAAAAGGGGAAACCCAAAACCCAAATTCTCGTAAAATGGAAACGCCGACAAGCTAGAAATGATAGGGAGCCAATGGATATGATGCACGGTAGGTGACAAAGCGGGGATACATGATAAAACAGCAAAATGACAGTAAAGAGCATATTTAACATGAGGGGATTCGATTCCAATGCGCAAATTCAAACACAATGGAGTACAACTTGAAACCATAGGTCTAAGATGAAATGCCTTGGTAGCAAAATCATGAAAGTACCAAAACATATCCAAATAGACTATGGAGGTCTACGAATACAAGTATGTGATGAGGATTAAGGAAAACCAATACAAAGGAGGGGTTTTTCATGGGAATACATGGGGATTCCAAGCATAATGGACAATTCATGAAATCTATAGCATGTTAAGCACAAATCAAGTGTAATGCATCACAAAGGAATCATCAATTGGAGAAAAGGAGCGAGAATTGAAGAAATCCCCAAATTTGGAAACCTAGGGCACGAATTGGGGTTTTTCTCCAAATGAGGAGATAAAATCCTCATAAACTACAAATGACCACGAGAGAAGCATCACAATCACATGGAAACACTATTCTATGGAGAGGAATATGGAAAGAAATCCTAGACTAAGGTCTACACATGCATTTTTACCCCCAAATGAAAATTCTGAGAAAGGAGGAGAAGAAACTTACTTGGAAGTGAGAGATGTAAACCTTCTCAAAAGGCGCCGAGTTGATGAGTAGAGTCGCGAGTAGAAGCGCCGAGGAGACCTCCAAGATCGCCCAAGGATGAGAGGGAGAGAGAGAAAGAAGCTGGGGAAGAGACAAGACAGAATAGGGTCTGTAGGGCCCTATTCGTGTTTTTACTCGGCCAGGACCGGCGGGCCCCTACCCGTCAGTGCAGCCCACCGGTTGTGAAAATTGGGAAAATTTTGAAGATTTTTTTTCTCCTCCTAGCATGATTATATTGATTCTTATTATTGATATTATTCCTATATTAATGTTTTATGGTCAAGTGGGACCATTGGCGTACCTGTTAGGGCATTGGCCCTGTATCTTGCAATTAAGTTGTGGTAAATTGCAGGCTATCATACACTACAACACCTTATGTGATGGCATATAATTGTGTGCCAAAATCAATTCTATGGTGTTTAACCAGTATGGTGTGTGATATGTTCCAGGTACAGGGATACGATGGTACGTACTAGATCCGGTAGCAATGCCCGAGGTACCTCACGTGGTCCTCGTCCGGTCGGTCGACCACAAAATCCCAGGAGGTCCCGCTCTGTGGGGCAAACCTCACCACCACTACCTCCAGAGACCCTTGGTCAGGGTGGGGCACATGGGGACCCACCTATGACTACACTCCCGGACCCTCCACCGGTCATTACTCCGGGAGATGTTGCTACTATAATTCAGCAGTCACAACAGGCTTTTCAGCAACAAATGCTTCAGCAACAGCAAGCATTTATGACTGCTATTCAGCAACAATTGGACTTTTCTCAATCGGGTCATCCTCCCCGGGTACTCACTCCACAGGACCCGCCTGTAGGGTAGGGAACAGGACCACAAGCACCTCCAATCCCACCATTCAGTGTTCCTCAGTATGGGGTGCCTCCTCCATACTCTTACTATCCGGCTTATGGTCCTAACTTCCCGCCGATGAATAATACGTCAAAGGTAGTGGAGTCATTCAAGAGGAACTTACCACCTGTATTCTCTAAGGTGGGGAGTGATCCTCTGGAACCGGACCAATGGATCCAAGAATTAGAGAAAATATTTGAGGTGCTTGAGTGCACGGATGCACAGAAACTCATTTGTGCTGGGTTGCAACTCAAGAAGGAGGCAAATTCTTGGTGGCAAGCCTCCAAGCCCATATTGCTGGCTGCCCATCCAGAACCCACTTGGGAACAGTTCAAGGAGTTGTTCTTGGACAACCATTATCCGCGCAGCTTCAGAGACCGCAAGGAGACTGAGTTTATGGCTTTAACTCAAGGAGGTAAGACTGTCCTTGAGTACCAACAACAATTCGAGAGTTTGTTCCATTTTGCCCCAAGGCATATGAGGACAGCTGAAGAGAAGGCAGCGAGGTTCCTAAAAGGCCTAAAAGCATCTATTGGGTCTGTACTTGAGGTCTTGGATTTGACCGAATATGGCCAGATTGTGCAGAAGGCCAAGACCATGGAGGATAAGCAAAAGGGAGAACAGTCCCTCACCCCTGGACTGTGGAAGAGAACAAACCCATTTCTGGATATGGGAAATTCCTCCAAAGCATACCGCGGATCGTACAGTTCTGGGCCTATGTATAGGCAGCCCTATAGGCCATCTGGCTACCCTCCTAGACCAGTTGGTGGTTCGGGTTCCACCTCTTTCCACCCAAACACTAGTGTGGCACCTACAGCTCCAAGGCCACCTTGACCTCCATCTGCAACGGGTCAAGTGCAGAGGGGCCCTGCCCCAGTTCTGACGTCTCAGATTCGTTGCTTCAACTGCCATTCTTATGGGCATTATGCAAAAGACTATCGGGCCAGACCAACCTTGCCCTCCAGTCAGCCCTCTGCGATCCGACCTCCCTTAGCTCGGGGGAATCAACCGCAGGGAAGGATGTATGCTCTATCAGCCGAGGAAGCTGAGGCCAGTACAGAAGTAGTAGCAGGTACATTTTAAATTAAGAAATTCATTATGTTAAATATTGATGACCTGCTGAAATTATATGCATTGTTACACTAGGTATCCTACCCATATCAGGCATACCAACCTATGTTTTATTCGATTCAGGAGCTACTCATTCATTCGCATCTAAGAGATTTGCAGAGAAACTTGGGATGTCACCCAGGATCCTAGATCACGGAATGATTGTTAGTATGCCTACTGGTAAAGTTACACAGTTGAAGAAAGTATATGGGTCGTGCCCAGTGGAAATTAGTGGAAAGCATTTTGAGGCACAACTTATTAAGTTCAATATGCAGAATTATGATGTTATACTGGGTATGAATTGGTTGTCGGCTCATCGAGCTAATGTGATGTGTGCTGAAAATCTGATTAGGGTGACAGATGACGAAGGGAAAGAATTGGTATACCGAGCAGATAAAATGAAAAGGGTGAGGAAGGTCCTTGTCTCCGCTCTTCAAGCGGTAAAATTACTAGAAAGTGGATGTCAGGGTTACTTAGCATTGGTACTTGATGTTGATGCAAGGATTACACCTCTAGAAGAGGTAAAGGTGGTTAAAGAGTTTCCCAATGTTTTTCTCGATGATCTGATGCATTTACCACCTGATAGAGAGTTGGAGTTTGCCATAGATTTGACTCCTGGAGCAACTCTAGTATCTAAGGCTTCATACAGGATGGCACCAGCTGAATTGAAGGAGTTGCAGATGCAGTTGCAGGAACTATTGGAAAATGGGTTTATTCGCCCAAGTGTTTCACCTTGGGGTGCCCCAGTGTTGTTTGTCAAGAAGAAAGATGGCATGTGCATCGAATA
>NW_024868721.1:19765-32676 GCF_013358625.1 Macadamia integrifolia | reverse complement strand
GTGACCTTAAACACCGGCTGGCCCGACAAGTCCGAGCCAGTGCCAGAAGAGACGGGAGTACCCAAGCCGTGTACATGCACCTACCATAAGGCCATGTACGGATAAAATAGGTATTGTAGACGTATATTAAGTTATATACATATACTACATCGTATGCCTGGGGTGGGGTTCGCGCCGGGGCCCGAACTCGATCAAAATCCCAAGTTTTGGCCCTCAGGTGGGCGGACAGGTGGGCGCACCCACCCACCTGAGTGACCCATCCATGTGAACTATTTAGTTAATTAGGAAATATATATATAGCATTTATGATTTTCTTTTCTTCTCATTTATGACACCCATATGTTGGTGAGGATAGTAAAGAGGAGAGAGAAAAGAAAGGGAAGAAGAAGGGAAGAGAAGGAAGAGGAAGAAGAGAAGGATTTTAGTGGCGCCGAAGCTTGATCTTCCCATTCCAGCGCCGAAAGAGTGATCTTCAACTCTAGATCTACATTTGGAGGTAAGCAAAGTCGGGTTCCTTAAACATTCAACATACCCAAGCTTAAACCCTTGATTCGAGTAGGGTTTCTTGAGATCTTGTAAATCCCCTTTGAAATGATGAATCTAAGGTTTAATAGATGATTTATGTGTTGATCTTGAATGATTTGAAGAGGTATTGACAAGGTGGAAGAAGCATTGTGGGTTTGAAGTGATTTGGAGGGTTTGAAGTTGTTCTTGAGCAAAGAAGGTAAGAGGGTTTCCCATCCCTTGAATCTAACCTAGATCTAGGTTAGAACCATCCTATAAGACCTTGAAGGTGTGAAGAATGGGTTGGGAAAAGCCCCATTTGAATCTCCAAAGAATGGAGGAAGTTGGGAAGAAACAGCAGGTTTCCCGCCAAGATCGGTGGGTGGAACCGGTGGGCCATCTGGCCTGCCTGTGGGCACCCACCTGAGAGGGCAGGGCCTTCGGGCACAACCGGTGGGCCAGACCGATGGGCCAACCGACGGGCCCCTACCCGCCGGTCCAAACCGGTGGGTAGAACCGGTGTGGCCCGAAGGTGATTCTTACGTCCGATTGGACCCAAATCGGACGTGCGACCTTCTTTTAACGTTCTAAACATGATTTTATCATTGGATCTCATTAATTTTGATCCTAAATGGTGAAGTACTAACCCCGCTCAATTATATTAGGTTCACCAGATCCTACACTTCTCGCACCGGATCTCTCCCGTACCCAACGGGAATCCTTAAACACTACAGGTAAGTGGGGAGAGGACGTTTGGCCTTGTTTCAAGGCATTGTTTGGCATTCATTTGCTTGTATCTAGTCTAGTCATTCCATCATGAATATGCTATGTAGATTAGTCATCCTCACATTGTTATGCATGTGTGCTATGTTTACTTTCTAAATGCCAAGTGATGAGATGCTTATGTGATTGAATATTGATATCATTGTGCATAATGCATTGATAGACTAGATGCCATAGTCAGCTTGAAAACGAGTGCATTGGTGGCCCGCGGTATGGGATGCGGAGGCACTATACAATCATACTATTGTCATATAGGAGCATGCGGTTTAGGATTTTCACCATCCCGTGCTACGACCCTTCCCAACAGGGGTTAAGGTGTTGGGTTATCATTTAGGGGGAAGTAGTGGTCGTGGTTGTCGGGTCACTGTGGCGGTTAGACATAACGCCCGGCGAGTCATTAGGACAGTCGGCAACCCTGGTGGTATTCAAGAGGGCCAATCGTACTGCTTTTAAATTACTGGAGTCAACACCTTTAATTTCAGTCATTTACATTTCTGTTGAGAGCCGGTGGACGGCATTATTTTTACTTTTCTGAGTACTCACGGTGGGCCTTCTCCGATAGCCCTATGGGCATATCGCGGGATGGAGTTCGCGGATCGTACCCGGAGTATACACGCACTGTGGCTGTAGTAGCACTAAACCGAAGACTTAGTAATGTTGCTTAGGTGGATGTGATTTAAAATGTAATGCATAGCATGTAGTGCATATGATTGTGTTTTGATGTGTGGACTGCTGTGTGGTCCATCTTACCACTTACTGAGCTAGTGAGCTCATCCCACGTGTGCACCCCTTTTTAGATGATTTTGCAGGTCATACATCTGAAGAGCACGGGGTGGGTCCCACAGTCGAGTTCCCCGAAGAGGACTGGTGGACCCCTGAGGAGTTAGAGCACGGCATTGACTGCTCGTGCGAGAGTTGTGCTGCGGGACCGCAGTTCTGATGCCGAGCTGAGCTCCACTTCTGAGGCCGAGCTGAGCTCCTACTATGTGATGCCGAGCTGGGGTCAACCCTTGATGCCGAGCTGAGCTCCAACCTTTGATGCCGAGCCGAGCTGTGTACTCTGATTATTTTGATGGTTTCCTTTATATACTTGATATGTGAATTGTATTTTTATTGTATAAATATCATGCCTTCGGGCCCACATGTATATAACTATTGTATCACAATTCGGGTATCAAGTATTATGAGATTATTCACAGGTAAAACTTAGTCTTCCGCTGATCTGATGAGCTTTTATTAGTTGTGTGTATGCTGTGGTGGAATACAGTATCAGATGATCCTGGCAGGTTTGGGTTAACCGGTGTTAACCCGGTCACTGGCCTGGTTCAATGAGAACGGTGTGTGACACTATCCATCTGTATGGTCATCTTGACCGGATTCCTTCATATATAAAAAGTCAAAATTGGACCCTCTTTTCTCCCACGCGGGGTTTCTAGGGTTTTAAGGTAGGGGATGTTTCCGGGTTTCCTTGGTCAATCATCATCTCTGTCGATCGAAACAAGAAGTCACGTCCATGATCTTTATTTCATCATAGCTGGAGAAGGGTGAAAAAATTGGGTGTCTACAAGAGGCAGCCCTTGGTGGTTTTGCTATACCAACCTCTAAAATTCCAACATAGAATTTTCATTTTGACACTGCTACAAATAAGAGAGAATGGCAAATATATAGAGCAGGTTATTTTTGAAACACTACAGGTAGATAATATATAGACTCAATTGACCCGATATATACACCAAGATAGCAATAGAGGATATGACCAACTATACAAGTTCACCAGAAACTAGTAAAAATAGCTCAGATGACATAGCTAGATGATATAGATTAGCACATTCATGGACTGAAAAACTATACTGTAAGCGTACCTTGGGATAAACTGTCGGCGAAGATAACGAGAATTTAAATTATACCACGCTAGCACAATACTCAAAAGAACACAGAAAAAGAAGGATAAAATATAAAATAAGGGTGGAAGATGGTTATGATAATTACCCGGTCCTTCATGGTGTTGTGCCTCCCTCTCTTGAGGATCTTACCCATTCCGTGTCTGACCATCATCCGAAGCATTTTGTTCATCCACGGTTTGGGTATTGGTTTGAACAATTGGTACATCCCTCCCTTCCAGCCAATCAGAGAGTTGGCTAATGAATGTGGTTGGTTTATAAGGCTGTGATTTTGCCTCCTCAACTAGGACACAAACATTCTCAAGAAGTGGTGGCTCCACCAATTCTAGCAGAGGCCTTTTGTATGGCCTGATCCGTGAGGATCCCTCACCAAATGGGTTGTAGCCACTGAGTGGTGTTGGGTTTTGTGGGGTTGGGTGGTTAAAGACATAGTTGATTGTGACAGTTTTGGCTTTGTTGAATTGGCATGTAGGGTTGCTCTTTATAGAGATGGGGTTGAGGTTTATGGGATTCTCATCTGGGGTGGGTGCGGGAGGCACGCAGTACGAATGGCTTCGGCTGGAATGTGGGGCTGGTTAATATTTTGACCCACCGAAGTGGCAATTGGGGGTAACCAGTGGCCTCAGAGATGGGAAGAAAGCTGTCGTTGGATGTTGACATTAGATGGTAGTCACATAAATTTAAAGTGGGACCTGTTGGGATGCCATACTTTGGTTCCATGGATAGCAGTTGCTACAAAAACACTTGCTCATCAAAGGTGAGGTTGGGTATTGGTGTGTTTTGGATTTGACCATCATGGGTTGGACACAGTGGAACATTGGGTACATCTATTTGCATAGAGGCACACAGGGAGGTGGGGAGTGATCCATAGTCTGCAGTCAATAGTACCGATTGAGTTTGTGACATCATGCCACCAATGGGTATTACTGAGACAGGGATCAGGGAAGGTTTGGGCTGATTTGTGGGTCAGTGGCAACACAGAACTTGCAGTTGTTGATGAGAATAGGATGTGTGGTGGCTTCCTTGAAGGAGAGTATTATAGGGTGTGTTCTCTGAGTTGGAGAAGGTCTGGGCATAACCCGACCGGGTGTGTGATATGTCCATAGAGAGAGCAAAGAGTAGTAAGTTGATACGATTCAAATGGAGAAGGAGCCATTCGACACGTCAGCTGGGGACGTGGCACCATCAACTCGGGCAACGATAGAAGCACGACGCTCTCAACGACAAAGGAGACGCCCAACGGTCCTGAAGAATTATGTATAGGGGACCACAGCATGTGATTTTTGCAATTCTGTTGAAACGAGATCCCATTTTTGATACGACTGTAACGGCCATTTGGCTATATATAAACAGTAGGGTATCGGGTGTAGGGGGCATGCATAATACAGCTCTTCTTCGTTCTCTCTTGTCTTGGAGGTGGCTAACCTCGAATTAGCCTTTGCATTTTTATTGGTGCCTATCGCCGTCGGCAACGTGTTCACTGAACTATCATTGGTGCTTTCATTAAGAGTAGATTTCCATGGCCGACGGCACACATTTTCGTCACCTGGATGACGCTGTTAAACACTTTGGTGAAACAGCAGCGACTCAAAGCGAGCGTTTAGATCGTCTGCAAGCTGTCTTCACCGACCAGCAACAGTCCTTTGCAGATCTAGCTCTACGGTTTACGGCCATGGATGGACAACTCGAGCAGGCCCTGCGACAACCAAATGATCCACCAGAAGTGCGAAGGTCAAGATTGTCCACACCAATCAACTCTGGGTCATCACTCCCAACTCCGGCCAACCTAATCCAGGCACGCACCGTCCGACTTGACTTTCCACACTTCGATGGAGTTGATCCGAGTGGCTGGATCTTCAAGGTGGAAAGATTCTTTGACTATCACGGAACTTCTGATGATCAACGCCTCTTGGTGGCATCCTTCCATATGGACGGCCAAGCACTACAATGGTTCCAGTGGATGTACAGATCATCTCAGTTCTCAACATGGGCAGTCTTCACCCGAGCGTTGGAACTCCGCTTCGGACCCTTAGAGTTTGATGATCCGCAAGCAACTCTCGTTAAACTCACGCAAACCACTACGGTGGCTGAGTACCAATCTCGCTTCGAGACGCTCACAAATTGGATTGATGCGATTCCTCCTTCCTTTCTGGTCAGCTGCTTCATCTCTGGCTTGAGGGGCGACATTCGGAACGAGGTGATGGCATTCCGACCAACCAATATGGCACACGTAGTTGGATTGGAACGACTACAGGAGTCAAAGTTCCTGGAGGGTCGGCGTTCTATATCACGACCTCAGTTCGGCTGCCCTGCATTGCTGCCTACACCTTAGCCAACTTCAACGGTGCTCACACTTCCCGCTCCACCTTCCCGTATACCCATAAAGCGCCTCACGCCTACTGAGATGCAACAACGGAGAGAGAAAGGGCTCTGTTACAACTGTGATGACAAGTATGCCCCAGGTCACCACTGCAAAACCCGCCAGCTATTCTTATTAGAATATGAATATGGGGACGAACAAGTTGAACCCCCAGACGGAACGGCCAGCGAAGAGTTCGAACAGGCTTCCACTCCAGAGACGGCAACTACTGGTGAACTCTCCTACCACTCCCTAGTAGGAACACAATCGCCAACTACCTTGCGGCTCACTGGTTACGTCGACGGAAAGCCCATTCAAGTCCTGGTTGATGGTGGAAGCACCCACAACTTCATTCAGAGTCGTGTTGCGAAGCATTTAGGCCTGGCAGTGGAAACTGCACCTAACATCACCGTTATGGTGGGCAGCGGTAGTCGACTAAAGTGTGAAGGATTGGTCTAACAATTACAGGTAAAATTGGTCAACCACCTAATTAAGATTGATGCTTTCATATTACCTCTATTTGGCGCAGATATGGTTTTGGGAGTGCAATGGTTGGCGCAGCTTGGGCCCGTGCTATTTGATTATAGTAAGATGACATTGGAGTTCCATGATGAAGGGCGACGTGTCACCTTGGTGGGAGATGCCTCACAGGGGCCTATGGAGCTACAGTACCATAATGTCCGACGGGTGCTCAACACCGGGGCAGTCGCAGCTCTGTACCAACTGGAGTTGCAGTCTATGGAGCAGGATCGGGATGGGGACATCAATATGGAAATCAAATCTCTGCTCGAAACATACGAGTCGGTCTTTGCTGAGCCTCCAGGACTACCACCCTCAAGACCTCAAGATCATGCAATTCATCTACAGTCAGGCACATCACCCGTCAACGTTCGGCCCTATCGTTACCCTCACTTCCAAAAGACTGAAATAGAGCGCTTGGTTACTGAAATGTTAACGGCAGGAATCATTCGACCAAGCACCAGTGCCTTCTCATCACCGGTCCTTCTCGTCAAGAAGAAAGACGGCTCTTGGCATTTCTATATGGACTATCGCGCTCTAAATGCCGTTACCATAAGAGACTGTTTCCCCATTCCCACGGTTGACGAGCTATTAGATGAATTACATGGGGCCAATTATTTCTCTAAATTGGATCTCCGTTTGGATTATCACCAGATACGAGTACGAGTCGAGGATGTACACAAAACGACATTCCGCACACATAACGGTCATTATGAGTTCCTTGTGATGCCCTTTGGCCTCACAATTGCGCTTTGTGCTCGTATTCTTCGACGATCTACTGATTTATAGCCCAGCATGGGAGGCCCACATAACACATCTAAGGACGGTTTTAGAAGCATTACAGGTGCAAGATCTCTATGCTAAAAGGTCTAAGTGTGCGTTCGGCCTACACTCTATAGAGTACTTGGGCCATATCGTTTCCGCTCAAGGAGTCGCCATGGACCCGAATAAAATTTCAGCAATGTTGGAGTGGCCGATCCCCAAATCATTGTGACAGTTGAGAGGATTTTTGGGCCTCACGGGGTACTACAGACGGTTCATGCATCGATACTCCCATGTAGTAGGACCCTTAACCGATTTATTGAAGAAGGGGGCCTTCTCATGGACAACCGCTGCCCAGGCAGCCTTTCGGGAATTACAACGAGCTATGACCACCGCCCCAGTGTTATCCTTACCAAATTTCTCCTTGCCCTTCATAGTAGAAGCAGACGCCTCGGGGGTAGGCATTGGGGCCATACTGTCACAGCAAGGACATTCAGTGGCTTATTTTAGCAAAAAGCTCTCTCCCAAAATGCAGGTCGCCTCCACTTACGTACGAGAAATATACGCCATTACCCAGTCCGTTTTTCGTTGGCGACAGTACCTTCTTGGGCGGCAATTTATCATTATGACTGATCAAAAAAGTCTAAAAGGTCTCACCAACCAAACTATCCAAACGCCAGAACAACAACATTGGCTCTCTCGGCTTCTTGGGTTCGTGTTTGAGATCATGTACTGCCCGAGCAAAGACAATTCCGCAGCCGATGCCTTGTCTCGCGTTGCTGCAGAATCAACAATATTGTTTTCCTTCTCTGGACCCATTTTGGATTTCCTAGAAAAGCTACGAGATGAGGTGGCTACCAATATTGAGCTCCAAGCTATTTGCACGGGATTAACTTCGGACCCGGACCGATACAAGGGCTACTATATGCGCAATGATTTATTATATTATCAATAGAGGTTAGTGTTGGCATCTAACTCTCCATTAAGGGAGAAATTCCTTTATGAATTTCACTCATCTCCAGTAGGTGGGGATGTGGGCTTTTTGCGCACTTATAATAGGGTCGCATCCAATCTATATTGGAAAGGGATGAGAACGTACATCAAACAATTTGTGGCATCGTGCGCTATCTGTCAACAGACCAAATACCTTACCACCTCTCCGAAAGGTCTTCTACAACCCCTCCCAATTCCCAGTAAGGTGTGGGAAGACATCTCAATGGATTTCATTACTGGGTTGCCCAGCTCGAAGGGGAAAACAGCGATTTTGGTCGTAGTCGATAGACTAACCAAGTATGCACATTTTTGTGCCCTTGCAAGCCATTTCACTAGTTACAAGGTCGCAGAGACATTTGCCTTAGAAATTATTAGACTCCACGGCCTTCCTCGATCCATAGTGAGTGATCGTGACCCACTCTTTATCAGCAAATTTTGGCATGATCTCTTCCAACTTCAAGGAACGACCCTCTCCATGAGCAGCGCCTACCACCCCCAGTCGGATGGCCAGACCGAAGTCTTAAACCGATGTCTTGAGATGTACTTAAGAAGTTTCGTGTTTGATGAACCCACTCAGTGGGCAAATTACTTGCATTGGGCAGAGTATTGGTACAATACCGCTCACCATACAGCAGCGGGAATGAGTCCATTTCAAGCGTTATATGGATGATCACCTCCAACTCTGTCCAGATACATCCCAGAGACATCCCCAATCACAGCAGTGGACCAGGAGTTACAGAGCAGAGACAAGGTACTCCAAAACCTGAAGCTAAACCTCTTCTGTGCCCAAGCTCGCATGAAAACACAGGCCGATAAATCTCGCATGGAAAGAGAGTTCGAACCGGGAGATCGGGTCTACGTGAAACTCCAACCGTATTACCAACATTCGGTTGCTCAACGCAACCACTCGAAACTAGGTAGACGTTTCTTCGGGCCATTCCCAGTTCTTAAACGAATTGGCAAGGTCGCCTATAAACTAGAGCTCCCGGTAGCATCTCGCCTTCACCCAGTCTTCCACGTATCATTATTAAAAAGATATATTGGGGATCACTCAGCTCAAATCACTACTTGGCCTCTACACACTACTGAAGAGGACGCAACTCCAGTACCCGCAGCTATACTGGACTCACGGTCTATATTAAGACAAGGTCACGGAGTGAACCAAATCCTAATACAATGGAGTGACCTCCCCCTTGAAGAGTCATCCTGGGAAGACACGGAGGCACTGCGGCAAAAGTTTCCATACCTGAACCTTGAGGACAAGGTTCATCAAGAAGGGGTGGGTGATGATATGATTCAAATGGAGAAGGAGCCATTCGACACGTCAGCTGGGGACGTGGCACCATCAACTCGGGCAACGACAGAAGCACGACGCTCTGAACGACAAAGGAGACGCCCAACGGTCTTGAAGAATTATGTATAGGGGACCACAGCATGTGATTTCTGCAATTCTGTTGAAATGAGATCCCATTTTTGATACGACTATAACGGCCATTTGGCTATATATAAACAGTAGGGTATCGGGTGTAGGGGGCATGCATAATACAACTCTTCTTCATTCTCTCTTCTCTTGGAGGTGGCTAACCTCGAATTAGCCTTTGCATTTTTATTGGTGCCTATCGCCCCGGCAACGTGTTTACTGAACTATCATAAGCTCAAACTTGAAGAAAGTGTGGATCGATTCTCCATCCAACAAATGAAGTTTAGAGGTTAGACAAACCGCTCTGGATTTTTTCACTGGCACTTTCACTCGTGCAGCACCAAGCGGGATTCTGTTCTCTACTAGTTCAAAGATGTTGAGACTGGTGTCAAGCACTCGACCCATGCATGAGACTGCCGATCTAACATTGTGAGAAGAAAGAGCTTCTGCCGGGATATTATAGACTTGGATCCAAACATGGACAGTATCAAATTCTCTGTTGGACGCTTCAGTGTCAAGGGGGTATACTCCCAGTTGAAGGAGGAGATCGCCACACCACCAAAGTGAATATGCCAGAACCACCTTCTTTGCATTCACCGAGCAGAAATCCACGAAAAAGGTTCCTCTCTCCGTGCAGCAAATAAAGATTGCGCCTCTAGGATCCTAAAGTAACACAAGTCTGTCACGTAGGTCATCCGAAGAAGGGAAGGTTTTGTTAACAATCATTCCAATGACAGAAGTTGCAGAGAGGTTGCAAGATCGGGTTGCGAGGTCATCGCTTGAGATCACTGATGGATCACCCCAACACGACTTCATGGCTGAGTCTTGGTGAGTTTTCCTTCTGGGTGTTGCAGGTTGTGGTGGGTTCGAAGGTTTCAGGTGAGAGCCGTGGTGGAGCTGAACCACTTTTGGGAATGGTTTTGTGGCGCCTGGTCGAAAGAAGGATTTAGCTTTAGGAGTGGTGTTTCTTGGGGCTTTGTTTGAGGTACTGTTGGGTGTCATTATGGGTGTTGGAGGATTCATTACAAAGTTGACAAAGGGTGCTTAGTTAATAGAGTTGGTAAGGTTACTGTTGTGGAGGTTTTAATGTGAATGAGGTGATGGGATGTGTTGCAGGGTGATGAGTGCAGGCTATGGCTAAGTTTGTGGGGGTTATTGAGAGGTTGTGGGATGGCATGTATGTTACAATGGTTATATTGTGGCCTTGGGTGGTTTGGTAGGCATGTTCTGGTTTTTTGTCCACATGGTATAGGAGCGGAAGGGAAAGGTAAGATTAGCCGCCGATCATCAGGATGTACCTATGTTCCAAGAGAGGAGCAGTCACCACTTAGAACTAGGAAGAAGGGGAGTGAGGTGGATAAGACTCTTAAAAAGAGAGAATATTATAGAGGGTAAGTAGCAAGGACTATTCAAATCAGAAATGGAGGATGCAGCTGGTAAGAGGAAGGAAGGTTTCTTGTAGCAGTGCCATCTCAACCTCTTTGTTTTTCTAATCACTCACTTCAGTTGATTGCAATTGTTGCTTATCTTTATTATATGACGCTCCACCAACCCCCCATGGGCCTCCTCCCTGCTTCATGCAACCGGCAAATCTCCAACTGATGATGCTCGTACGAGCCTCCTACTCCCTCTGACCAAATTGACATTTCTCCCTTTTGAGATAGGACGGCCGTGCACACTGCAACCTACCGACCATCCAAAGGCCACCAGGTGACGCTCAACCCGACCCATTTAAGTAGTACACATCGATGGTACTATCACTAAATAATGATTGTTGTAGCACCCGGGTTGAGCTCTTCTGCATATAGCGAATCCGACAGTGGCAGGCGAAGGTGGACACAAAAATTGGCTACTATCTGAGTTGCAGCTAAAACAAAGCAACCCCTTACTAGAAGCCGAAAAAATGGAAAGAATTCACTTTCCCTTATAGTTCACAAGTACTCTCCTAAGTTATTGTATTTTTTGAGATACCCTATTAAATTTCGATTCTTTAGCTGCTACAGGGGTTGCAGGTACTAGACGGCAAACTAAGCATCAAACTTTCATCTGATTGAGGTGGTCTTGGATGCCGCCACGTGTCCTAAGACACATGGACGGTCAGATCTTCAACCCCTTTTAACTTCCATCGATAGACTCATGAGCAAACAGGGGTAAGGTTTCTTCCTGTCATAATTCCAGCTTACATTGCACCATCGTCACACTCGCATGTCGCACAGAGTCACATAAACGAACCAGGTGAGAGGCCAAAGACCATCGGTTTGTGTTATGTGTTCTTCTGCTGAAACCTAAATATAGGTAACAGTTACAACTAAGGTTGTGATAGAGTGAGAGAGAGGGGTTTTAGCATTTTGTTGCATTCATCTCCACCGATTGGAAGATGAGTGACAGAATTGGAGATTGCAACGGGTATGAAGAGCGAGGGGAAAGTTAAGGGGGGAAATTATGGGAGAGACGCGAGGCCAGAAATCATAATAAATGAAGAGAATGTAGAAACGCAACCCTAAAACGATGCACAAGATAATGGAAAAACAAAACAAACAATGCACACAGATTTTACGAGGTTCGGCAAGGTTGCCTACGTCCCCGGTGAGATGAGATCCTGCTTCACTATCAATGGAGAATAGGGTTACAGTACTCATCCCTCACACCTCTCAGTATTACTTGCATTACAGAGAAAGAAACCCTCGCTATAAATATATAGCGAAAAAACCCTAATCAAGATTAAACTACAATTGCCCTCAAATAAAAAATTCGAGCAAGGGGTTGCGCCCCCCTACACCCCCTGCTATGCAGGGGGGCCTCCTGCCCCCCTTGCAACCCCCACGGCCTGCTAACCGGCTAGCGAGACTGCCATCCTGCCTGTCTAGGTGCTGTACCAATACTAACTAGATTAAATTGCGACGGAATACAAGACATCATACACCAACAATCTCCACCTTGGCTTGAATTCTGTCGAGCCTCCTGTAAAGATAACTTATAGACGTCTTCATCATTGTACCTCATTAGAGGTACAAACCCGCACCTGTTTGGTGCGTCCCTCATCTTCAACAATGAGTAATATTAATCAAGTCCAAACATGACTCGAACTTCTCTGTAGTAACTGGCTTTGTAAACATATCTGCAGGATTGAGATCTATATGAATTTTTTCAAGTGAATACTGCCTTTTGACACAAGCTCCCTGATCTTGTGAAATCTCACATCAATATGCTTTGTCCTTGCATGAAACACCTGATTATTTGCAAGATGTATGGCACTCTGACTGTCACAATGTAACACTGTACCTCCTTGCTCCAACCCCAACTCACGAACCAATCCAGCCAACCAGACTCCTTCCTTGGCAGCATCAACTGCTGCCATGTACTCTGCCTCTGTAGTGGACAATGCAATTGTAGACTGAAGCATCGCCCTCCATGATATAGGTCCACCAGCTAATATAAACACATACCCTGTAGTAGACCTCCTCTTGTCTAAATCAACAGCATAGTCAGAATCAACATAACCTACCAATTCTGTAGAACTTCCCTTGCCACTGAACATAACACCTATATCTTTAGTCTTGCTCAAACATCTGAAGATCCACTTAATTGCATTCCAATGCTCCTTCCCTGGATTACTCATGTATCTGCTAACAACACTGACTGCATGAGACAAATCCAGAATGCTACAAAC
>NW_024868721.1:0-16075 GCF_013358625.1 Macadamia integrifolia | reverse complement strand
TTTTTTTTTTTTTTTCAAAACTATTTTTCTCTTCTATTTTTATCACTTATTTATTTATTTATTTATTTATTTTTATTTTTATTTTATTTTTTTTTTTGTCTTCCTTAAACCCTTTTAGTTGGGAAAGTCTTGTTAAATGTTCATTTCGGAATGCCGCTGCATGTTTATTGAGTAGGATTTTGGTTATATCGTAGCATCTCAAATTTAGATTGATCTAAGGTTATTCGGATTGGAACGCTGTACTTTCAAAAAATAAGGGCCTGTTTTTAAGGTTTTGTTAAAAAATCCGGCCTATTCTACCCCCAATTCATGATTACACAACCATATTAATTGAAGGTATATGAAGCATCATGTAAACTTGAAGAATCAGACAGTCCAGTTGGAGAAGCAGTTTGTCAGTCACACAAATCCATTGATCCAGAAGGAATCACTGGTCACCCAATCGTTGTTTACAACTCATCAAACTGGAGGTGTACGCTACCATGTCTTATGGTATGGGATTGTCCATGGATTTTGTTTTGGATCCATCTGGTAAGCAGCATAAAACCATGTATTGTGCTTGTTCTCTCTCGCTCCCTCTCTCTCTCCCTCTCTCTCTCTACGAACGGTTAGCGGCAGAGCCCACCATGGTCCTCCCCACTCTCTCTTTCTCATCCAGAGATACTCTCTTCCCTCTCTCTGGTCACCATCTATGGTTTCGACGGTCCAGTCAGGCAGTTCACTTGGTTCGATTAATGAGAAATCGAACCAACCAATCATTCTCCAGAACCTGATTCCACCCCACATTTCCCAACCATCCAAAACGGTTCGGCCAAGTGTCGACTGCTGCAACTCGAATTAATGTTATTAATAACATCATGGGGAAAATCAGAGTATCCCTATCTCAATATTACCTGTCCACAGGCCCAAGTATCTGGTCAGCTATCGGATACGGTGCCTCAACCGATATGGGGGATCTTATCAAAATGAATTTTAATTCATTAAGCTATTTAATATGGATTAATATTCATTTAATGATTTGTAAGGTAGGATGAATTAGGGATACGTGTGTCACCTCCCACTAAGATTAATATGTGATATTAATGGTCATTAGTCATTACCGAATCGTTTCCATCCCTCTTTATTTGTTCTAACGTAAAACCTTAATTACTTTGACCCTATCCTGATTTTTCTCAACGTAACATTCATGAATTTGCAGGATATCGAGGAGGTGGAACAGTGTTGGAATTGATGGAGTGGACCCATTCGTTACCTTTTCAACAGGGTTTATGTCAATAAATCAAACGGGTTTTTAGGGCCCTCCTATAACATCAATATTCAATGTTCACGGATGAGATTGGCTAAAAGGTATCAACCATTACGCTACCCGAGGTTGTATACTTTACGTTTGCCCTTGCCAACATTTGATTTCAACACATTAAATCTCAACCGTTAACCACGATTAACATGTAGCCGGTTTAAAAGATGAACAGATACCAATTTATACTTAAGTTCATCTCATATCTGAAGTTAGCCATATATAGCTGACTGTTCTCGTTGTTTCTCTCTTATGCGTTCCCGATTTTCCTCTCTTCGACTTTCCAGCTCTGCTTCTTCTTCACCTCATAAGCATTATGACGCGGCACAGATCTCCCCAGCTCTTGATTCAAGTTCAAGAACAAGAAAACTCCAAGAAAAAGAGAGTTGCAGAAGCTAGAAGACAGCAAGAAAGTAGAACTCTTATTGTTCTATTCTGACCCTTTTCCAACTTTATAAAGCTTGGCCGATTGGGTAATTTTGTTACAAAACTAACTAATTGTCCAGTTACAACTAATCTCTTAATTTCCTTCTGACTGTCCACTGATTCTGTTTTTTTAGCTTTCACAATCTTTCAGCCAATAGGGCTTCTTCATTTGTCTTGTAGGTCTAGGGACACGTAAGCCTGCAAGAGCGTTGGAATTATGCTCTTCTAGAGTGATGCCTTCCCCTTTTGGATCATACCCTCGGTCATCGGCAAGCACCTTGTCCTCAAGGTGCAAAGATGGATGTTGTTGTTGAAAGTCATGCAAATCTCCCATGTAGCTTCTTCTAAAGGAAGATGTTTCCATTGGACGAGACATTGAGAAACCCAGGCTCCATTCTTAAAAATTTGTCTTTCACTGATGATTGCCAAGGGATCAAATTTGGGCTGATTGCCAACACTATCTGTGGGCAAAGGAAGCACAGCTGGAACTGAAGGAGGAGTCCCTATGAAGGGTTTGAGCACAGAGACATGAAATACCGGGTGAATCTTTGAAGTTGCTGGGAGTTGAAGCTTATAGGCAACAGAACCAATGCGTTTCAAAATCTGGAATGGGCGAAAATATTTTTTTCCGAGCTTATTGGAGAGTCTATTTGCAACTGTCACTTGCCGATAAGGTTGAAGTTTGACTAACACCAAATCACCTTCCTTGAACTGCATGTCTGTGTGATGTAAATCAGCCTTGGCTTTCATTTTATCTTGAGCAGAATGTAAATTGAGTTTGAGTTGCTGTAAGATAGCATCCTTGCTGCGCAAGTCACGGTCAAGGGCATCAAGTTTGGCAATGCCACCGCAATAAGTCGGCACTGATGGTGGTGAACGCCCAAAGACAACCTCAAAGAGTGTCATGCCAAGTGAAGAGTGAAACGCCGTATAATAGTGAAATTCTTCCCAACCAAGAAAGTTATACCAAAGTGTAGGTTGATCAGCAACAAATGCTCGAAGATATTGCTCGAGACAACGATTAACGACTTCTGATTGCCCATCCGTTTATGGATGGTAGGCAGAACTCATTCGAAGTTCAGTCCCTTGTAAACGGAACAGCTCTTGCCAGAATTGACTCAAGAAATAGTTTTTGTCACTCACAATAGACCTAGGGATGCCATGACTTTTGCACACAATGTCGGCGAATACAGCAGCAACCTTGCTAGCATTGTAATGTTTTGGCAAAGCCCCAAAATGAGCTTATTTAGAAAATCTATCCACAACCACAAGGACTACTGTATAGCCATGGGAAGGGGGAAGGTGGGTAATGAAATCCATGCTTATGTCCTCCCAAACTTGTTCTGGAATAGGCAATGGCTGTAGTAAACCGAAGGGAGAAACTGTGAGGCTCTTGGTCTGCTGACAAGCTAGGCATTGCTGAACAAAATTATGGACATCCTGTCTCATTCCTTTCCAATAGAAGTTTGTGGCTAGCCGAAGATAGGTCCGTTGAATGCCAACATGCCCTCTTGTCGGGGTGGAGTGAAACTCCTCAAGGAGAGTAGGTTTGAGTGCTGAGTGTGCTCCTAAAAATAATTTTCCCTTGTAGTAAATGAAGCCATCACGAACAGACCACTTGTCATGAAGGTGTGGATGAGTCAGCCGCTTGAGTTCAGGATCGCTTGCAATCTTCTGCTGTAATTGCGGAAGAAACTCAAATATTGGAGTTGTAATAGACATAAGGCTTGGAAAATCAGTGGAAGAATAGGGCAAACGAGACAATCAACAGTGGCAGTCTCTTTTCCCGGTTTATATAAAATTTCAAGATGGTAACCGAGAAGCTTAGACAAATAATATTGTTGATTAAGAGTCTGAATATTTTGATGCATGAGTTCCCATAAGTTTTTCTGATCAGTATATATGAGGAACTTACTTCCCAACAGATACTGCCGCAATTTTCCCACAGCAGAGGTGATTGCATAGAGCTCTCTAATATAAGTAGATTCCTTTTGCATCTATGGACACAATTTCTTACCGTAGAAAGTAAGGGGATGTCCCATCTACAACAGGAGAGCACCAATACCTACTCCCGAGGCATCTGTCACCAAAAAAATGGTTGAGTGAAATCAGGTAATGCCAAAATAGGGGCGTCAATCATAGCCTTCTTGAGAAACTCAAAAGCTTGTGTTGCCTGTGTGTTCCAAAGGAAACCTTTTGAGAAGATCAGTAAGAGGGTGTGCAATGGAGGCAAAGCCCTTCATAAAACGACGGTAATAGCCAATAAGACCCAAAAATCCTCGTAATTGCTTTTGGTTCACTGGTATTGGTCAACTCAACATTGTCTCTACCTTAGCCTTATCAGGTTCCACACCAAATGCTGTAAATACATGACACAAGTAATCGATAGAGCGACGAGCAAAAGGACATTTACTCATCTTGGCAAACAAGTGATGCCCTTCCAAACACTGTAGTACAAGCTGTAAATGATTTAAATACTCCAATAAACTCTTGTTGTATCATCAAAAAATATGATCACGAACTTCCTCAAAAATTTATGAAAAATCCAATTCATGGTCGATTGAAATGTGGTTGGCGCATATGTTAGACTGTTACACCCGTGCCCTAATCTTGTTTAATTTGAACTGTGACAGGCCTCAGATCAGAGATCGAAAGTACGACTGGGTTTTGGCTCGTGCCTAGGCATTGCCGAAGGGGTAGAGATGAACCACATGTTCGGGCATTTTGTGCCTATCTAATTGGAGGGAATTCATACCATTCAATTTCAGACGGTAAGTGACCCGACTCCCCACACTTGAATTCTGGCACACATCAAAAAATTATCGAATGGCCTTGAGCATGTCTGAGGGCAACCACCCGTGTAAGACCAGCCATAGGACAGCAGGCTGTCAAGATAGCAAGCTATCATGACCACCAAAAATATGCCATCGGAAGCAGCCTGGGCCTGGATCTGATGCCTGTTTCCTATGGGTTGACAAGCTATTGTCGGGGTTTCGATGCCCGTGGTTCCCACCACTCGCATCATAAATGATTTTGGATGATCCCAAATCATCCTCCACACCTTCCTCGTGACGTGAGCACTTTACGGACCTAAATGGTCGGGTCCTCTTGCCCCAAAATTCATTTTAACCTGATTGGTCCAAAAGGGGTCCAACCAAACAGACCCTAAGGTCCATTTATGTTATAAGTTGGGAAATGAGGATTTATTGTCTCATTTACCTTGTGCTCAATGTAGGAGAGGAGAGAAAGAGGAGAGGAGAGGAAGGAAGAAGAAGAGGAAGAAGAAGGAGGTTGGAGACTTACCTTGGTGCCGGCTGCCGCCAAGTTGCCGGAATCATTTCCGAAGGTAAGTACACTCACTTCCACCACTCTCTCTGTTCATTTCGACCTAGAAAAAGTTAGAAATGAATGGAATCTTAGGGTACAAACCATGTTAAGATCGTAGAATGCATGTTCTACCCTCCCGGTGATGTTACTGAGCTCAAACCAAGCCCAGTGAGCTTCAGTAACATGTTTTGCCAAAAGATCAACTAGGGTTTACATCTTTTGATCGACGTATCTCCCAAATGGCTCAGTGGAATAAGGATTTTCTTGACTTCGAATGATGCTAGGAACATCCCTTACAAACTCTATGGAACAAATCCCTGCGATCAGGCTCGAGCCGGAAAGTCTCAATTCGAGTTGGACCTTTCCATACTACCATCGGAAATATAGCACAGGAAACACTATAGTTGTTTCTAGTGGGTTGTTTCCGATGGAAAAATGAGCCTTAAGTGCTCTCTGTCTTCTCCACCAAAAATAGGACTGATATTTCCGGTGAAAATGCCCTATTTCTAGTGGGTGTTTCCGGTGACAATACTGTCACTTGGGGACAGTGTCTGTACCCTTTGGGGGTGACCTGTGTGAGTCCCTCCCAATGTTCCTGACGTGTAATAATATACGATTCCCTTTGTGTCTAGGACAGTGACGTGCAAGTGCCCTAAAGCCAGAATTGATTTAATCAATCGGTGGCTGTACTTGAACCCGAACACACCCAATCGTAAACTAGGTGAGGGATGGACTATGTTTATTTTTGAAATGTTTATTATTATTAAACTACTCACATGCTTAGAATAATATGTTTAATTATAATTGCTCAAATGTGATGATGATATGTTACATTTGTCATTTATGATTATGATATAAATTGTATGGAGATGTATGATGGGATCCGGTGTGGCTGAGGTGGTACGGGTGTTGTGATCGCCATGTGTGTGAGACGGAATCCGACGTGGCCGAGGTGGTACTAGTACCATGATTGCCATATGTATGTTGCGTTTATGCATTGATTATGTGCATTAGAGTTAGTTATAGTCGCGAGTTATACTTTGTGTCCAAGGTCTCACTAGTATCGTGTACCCCGAGACTGCATTTGGAAATGGATGAGCTTCGTGGCCGATAATTGGTACCGATGTCGCGTAGTCTATACTCAACTGTGATTTGTATGCTAGAATAGGTAAACGGTCTCAGGTTTCACTTTGTGGCCAAGGTCTCACTGGTATCGTGTACCCGGGACTATATTTGAAAATGTATTTCAATTTGTAGCCGAGGTCTTGTCGGTATCGTGTAATTCATACTAACTATATCACTATGAAGGCGTGTAGCATATTTTTGGTTAAGTGTCACTCCCTATGCTACAAACCCTTGCTAACAGGGGTTGAGGTGATGAATAACCCATTGTGGTATGTTCGACATACCTTTTTGGAATGCCACACTCGAGGTATGATGCTATTGTTGTCGGAGGCTGGAAGCTATCCGACGTGGCTGATGATGTATCGGTATCATGACGGCCAAGAGGGGATTATCAAGGGTTTACTGGGTGACCCATGGACGCATACGGGGACCGACAGGCTTCTATTAATGGCTAGGATTTGTATCCTTGCATAGTCGATGGCAATTCCGAGACAAAAGATACAGCCTAATGTGTTGTAGTAGCATTTACCAGACTTAGTTAGTATTGTTAGGTGGATAATAAATAAATGAACTGCATCACGAGCATCATAGACTATGTGTTTAATTTTTGCAATCATGCATCATAAATTATTACTGCTATTGTCTTGCTTGGATGTGCTTGACTCCACCCCTCATTGAGAGAGTTGGAAAGCTCATCCCATGTGTACACCATTTTTTTAAATGATGATGTAGGTACCATGGTGCCAATGGCGGGTGACCCAGTATCTTCTAGGTCGGAGTATGGTGTGAGCGACTGGTGGATGCCAGAAGCGGAGGATGACGATTATGACTGTGCTTGCGACCACTATGCTTACGCTGCACCGTAAGATTGTACATCATACTTTGATACTTTTGGGTATAACTGTGTATTGTATATTTTGAGATTATATTATATGTCTTGGATGAATGTAACAGAATAACTCGAGTATTTCTATTATATTATCATTAGACGTTTCCCCATTTTGTTTATGATTCCGCTACTATACTTTGATTCCACTGCTTATGTTGATTTGTGATGTAAGATTGTGAAAATGTTAAGGTACTACTATCAGAGATCCTGGTAGGTTTATAAGACAGGTATATGTCTTAGTCACACTACCGGTATTCCTAATGGTAAGTTGGGTCTACTGGAATTGGGGTGTGACATAGACCAAAGAGCATCACCACAGATTCATAATGCCCATGATTAATTCGAAAGGCTGTTTTTGGAATATCATCCTTATACATTCGGACTTGATGATAACTTGAATGCAAATCTAATTTAGAAAACATAGTTGCTCCATGTAACTTATCAAGTAGTTCATCAACAGTTGGAATTGGAAATTTATCCTTAATGGCGACAGCATTAATGTGATACCCTACTTTTTAAACCCGGTCTAATTACACGGTTGACCCGATTTAACCATGCAGGACCCGAACCAGAGAGGGTTAAGGCGGGTTCCTTATGGACCATGATGGCAAGGGTGACTTTGAACACAGGTTGGCCAGACAAGTCCAAGTCAGTGCCAGAGGAGACGGGTGTACCCAAGTCATGCACATTCATGTATCATAAGGCTATGTACGGATAATGCTGGTATGTAGCCGTATCCTAAAGCGCATACGTATAATATACCCTGTGCCGAGAGTGAGATACTAGCCGAGAGTCGAATTCCATCAAAATCCCACTTGTTGGCCAACTTTCGGCTCTCAGGTGGGCGCATCCGCCCACCTAAGTGACGCACCCATGTGGTTTTAAAAATTATAAATAAAATTATTGTGTTTTTCATTTTCTCATTTATTACATTAAGGAGTTTGGTGAGAAGAGTAAAGAGGAGAGAGAAAAGAAGGGAGAAAAGAGAATAGAGAAGAAGAAAGGGGAAGGAAGAGGAAGAAGAAATGGATTTAAGCAGCACCAAGGTTTGATCTTCCCATTCCGACGCCAGAAGAGTGATCCCCAACATGAGATCTACGATTGGAGGTGAGCAAAGGCTATGCTTCTTAAACTTTTACCAAACCCAAGTAAAACCCTTATTTTTGCTAGAGTTTCTTGAGATCTTGTAAATCCCACTTGAGATGATGAATCTAAGGTTTAATAAATGGTTCATGTGTTGATTTTGAAGGATTTGAAGAAGTGTTTACAAGGTTGGAGAAGCATTGGTGATTTCTTGAGCTAAGAAATGATTTTGGGGTTTTGAAATGAGTTCTTGAGCATAGAAGGTAGGATGGCTTCTCAATCCTTAAATCTAACTTAGATCTAGGTTAGAATCATCTTATAAGACCTTGAATGTGTGGAAAATGGGATTGGAAAAGTCCCATTTGATTCCATAAGGGTTGGGGAAAGTTTCAGGGAAAAAGGCATTTTCCTGCCCTCACAGGTGGGCTGGGACCAGTGGGCCACACAGCCCGCCTGAGGGCACCCACCTGAGAGGGCAGGCTTTCGGTCCCCACCGGTGGGTCGACGGGTGGGCCGACCAGCGGGCCGACCTACCTGCCTGAGAGGACCGACCCTTGGTCCACACCAGCGGGCCAGGACCGACGGGCCGGGATCGGCGGGCCTACCCGCCCACCTGAGATGACTGGTGGGTCATGACAAGTGGGCTGTCCGACCCACCCGAGAGGCCCCCAACGTGATTTTTGTGTTGAAATGGGCCTAAAACGGGCGTGCAACCTTCTTTTATGATTCTAAACATGATTTAACCATCGAATTTTATTAGTTTTGACCCCAAAGTGGTGAAATGCTAACCCCATTCACTTATGATAGGTTCACCAAAATTTACGTTTCTCGCGTCGGATCTCACCCGTACCGGGCGTGAGTCTTTGTACACAACAAGTAAGTGGGGAGAGGACATTTGACTTTATTTTAAAGCTTGTTTGGCATCATTCAATTGTATCTAGATTAGCCATGTCATCATACAAATTATGTGTAGCTTAGTCATGCTCATATGATTTTGACATGTGTATTGTGTTTTACTTTCTCAATGCTAAATGATTGATGTGCTTATGTGATGAATGATGGGATCACTGTGCATGATGCATTATTATACTAGATGCCGTAGTCAGTTTGGAAAAGAGTGCATTGGTGGCCCATGGAATGGGACGCAGTGGTACTATGCAATCGTACTATGTCATATAAGAGCATACGGTTTAGGATTATCATCTTCCCGTGCTACGATCCTTCCCAACAGGGGTTGAGGTGTTGGGTTATCACTTGAGGGGAAGCAGTGGTCATGGGTGTCAGGTCACTATGGCGGTTAAACATACGCCCAGCTGGTCATTAGGACAGTCGGCAACCTCAGTGATATATTCAAGAGGGCCAATCTTACTACTTTTAAATTGCTGGAGTTAGCACCTTTATTTTTTTGTCATTTATTTTTATGTTGAGAGCCGGTAGTCGGCATGCTTTACTTTTTTTAGTACTCACGGTGGGCCTTCTCCAACAGCCCTACGGGCATATCGCGAGATGGAGTTCGCGGCTCGTACCTGGAGTATACGCACACTGTGATTGTAGTAGCACTAAACCAAATACTTAGTAATGTTTTAGTGGATGAGGTTTAAAATGAATTGCATAGCATTTAGTGCATATAGATGTGATTATTATGTGGATTGTTATGTGGTCCTTCTTTTCACTTACTGAGCTAGTGAGCTCATCTCACGTGCGCACCTCTTTTAGATGATTTTGCAGGTCACCAGCCTGAAGATCAAGGGTCGGGCCCCACAGTTGAGTTTTTCGATGAGGATTGGTGGGTCCCCGAGGAGTTTGAGCGCAGTACGGATTGCACATGCGAGGGCTGTGCTGCGGGACCGCAATATTGACGTCGTACAGACTTTTATTTTTTATTCTTTTGATGACCCCTTTTTGTGTCCTTGATACGTGAATTGTTATTCTTTTTTTATAAATATCATGCCTGCGGGCCCATATGTATTTATCTATATACTACAATTTGGGTATCAAGTATATTGGGGGTATTTTCAGGTAAACTAAGTCTTTCGCTGAACTTTTGAACATTTATCTTAGATGTATGTATGCTGTGGTTGGGTACTGTATTAGATGATCCTGGCAGGTTTGGATTAACCGGAGTTAACCCGGTCACTGGTTTGGTTCTGTGAGAACGGGGTGTGACAACGGTGGTATCAGAGCGTGATGCTCCATCCACTCACAGCAAACCATTTAGACCCCATAGAATCTATAATAGGAAATGGGATTGGGTAAATGTAAAAACTTTAAAGAGTTAAAAGCAAAAAAAAAAAATGGTTGCATTAATTATTGCATAATTCATGGCATGCATTAGAGAAAATTTTCTTGGAATAAATAAAACATTAGTTATTTGATCTCATAACCCATCGAATACGGATTTAATGAAATTTTGGCAGCATAACGACGCTAAAACAAGATTTTCCAAATTTTTCACACATAGGCACCTGATAGACAACAAATATATACAAATAGGAATAATCGATAAAGGCTAACTAACGTTGTTACAACTAAATTACAATAAATTATCAGGTATATAAAACAAACCACAAGTCACCAACAACAACATAACACCATACTAGCAAGTCCAATTATAGAGAAAAGAACAAAAAAAAAATTATATAAACAACATAGAGACAAGGAAAAAGCTGACTTAGACGGGCGAGCTAAGTCCTCAGAGACCCTCGTCATCGTCTAACTCTACTACTCCATCCCTCCTAGGCCTCGATCTAACATTGAGCCGATGGTCGTAGTAATCAAACCTTGAGTTCACTAGTTGTACATCCCTTCGGAGTCGTGAAAAATCCGCTAAAATAGCGTTGGCCGTTGTGTCCAAATCCTCGCTCAATCTTAGGAAGGAACTCTCTAATGTAGCCTGCCTTTCTAAGATGTTTTCCTCTCTAGTAGCACTCTCATCTAGTCTTCTCAGAAGCTGATCTTGCCCCTCTTTCAAGGCCCTCATAGTAGTCATCATACTCTCAAAATCAAATGCACCACTCTTAGGTGGTGGGGCTCTATGCTGTGGGCCTGCAGCCCTCGTAAAGTCAAGATCAGCATCTCTCGAATCTATAGGCTCCTCCTCGAGGATATCCTCGTCCAGAAAGTCCTCCTCCTCGAATTGAGGAACATAATCCTCATCCTCCTCACTAATTTCCTCCTCCATGGGGACATTCTCCCTGTGGGCATTCCTCCTGTCCCTACCTCTTTGAGCTCTTGCTCTCTGAGGTACATCTATAAGAGCTTGGAGACCCATCCTTTGTAGGTTTTCCTTGTCAAATTTTTCAGCTGGGGTCTTTCCCTCCTCACCACTCAAATACACCCCAAAGAACTCAAAGATCTTGGTGAGGATCCTACCATATGGGAAACCTTCGTCCTCAGGGTGTGTGGTATGATGCTCCATAGTCTTGAGTATAATGTAGGGCAAGCATAGGTGCTCGGCACCTCCCTCCAAGGCCTTATAGATGCAAAAGGCTATGTAGGCCGCCATGAAGCCTACTTGGTTCTGATGACCTCCTCTAGGGAGTAAGTTAAACTGAACCAAGCGAGCAAACACACGAACCTCCAGGTAAAATGTCGTCTCAGAATCCGGACGCTCCTTGCTGCCCCAAATGGTCTCGTTAATGTGGTCCTGCGTCTCCGAACTTAAGGATGGGCCCACAGGCTTACTCCTTAGGGGACTGTAGAATTGATGCCCAACTGACAAAATGTCTAAAATACTAGCCACGGTGTCCACCGTCAAGCGAATGTTCACCCCCTTCACTATGCTAGTGATTGTGTACTCCCCATACTGGTAAGAGACCTCCAAATTGCAGTAGAATCTTCGAACCAGTTGTTCATAGCATGGACGATCGATGTTGAGGATGGAATGCCAACCCAGTGCGGTAAATCTCTCTTAAAGTTGAATCTTGTTGAAGTCACTAATTGCCACGATCTTCTCCATCATCACAGACCTCTTTAGAAAGGTCTGCCAATTGGTTGCCGCCTCTAAACTTCGGAAGAGTCCCTCATCATAGTCTAAAGGATCGATGGGGGCATGTCCTTGTCGCCTTGTGCGGGGGGCTGGGGAACTAGTCCCTACACTTTTCCGTTTAGAAGTGGTGGCCCTACATCGAGTGCCAGAGGAGGCGGGTTCCTTGCCCTTGCGAGAAGACATCCTAGTAAGAAAAGAGAAGAAATAATGATAAGTAAGGATGAGGAATAACAAAGGAAACAAATAGATGGGTAAGCAAGCACATGTAAAGGCACCTAAATACATAATGTGGATTATGATAGAAAGAGAAGTGGATAAACCATGGAGAAATGAAGAGGGAGGAAGCCCCCAAAACATGATATCCACTAGCACATTGCAAAATAAAAATGTAACAAAGGTGTATAAAGCACGGCAAGTGAGAAATGATGGAAAACCCCAAATCTCAATGTGCAAGTTCAATCTAAGAAAATGAAAAGTCCCATAATAGTGTAAGGCTTGAAGCTTAAATGTCTATGAATGAAATGCCTATCATTATACAATAAAGATTATGCAAATAAATCTTCTATTAGGACATTGAGATGCAAGGAATGAAAGAGATTTAAGTTGTCCACAAGTATGAAATGATGTGAAGAGAATCATAGAAACCCAGAAATTTTTTTCAAGAAACCCAACACAAAGGAGATGGGTTTTCATGAAAAAGAGATGGACTTTCATGAGAAAGAGATGGGATTTCAAGCATATACAAATTTCCATGATCTCTCCAACATTGTAAGTGCAAATCAAGGATAAGAAATCTCATTGTGTTGTTAGTTGGGGAGAAAAGGGTAGAGATAGAAGAAAACCCCAAATTGAAAAATTAGGGCATGGTTTAGGATTTTCTCTCATAGATTGGGTAGTAAAGCCCAAAACTATGAATGAATCACAAAGAAAGTATCATATTCTCATGGAATGATTGTTCTATGGAAGGAAATATGAAAGAGATCAAACTTTGGGAGTATAAATGGATTCAAACTCCAAAATACATGTTCTAAGAAGGGAAATGGAGAAGAGACTTACTTGAGAGTGAAAGGAGCTTGGATCTTCCAAAAATCTGGGAATCATTGAGTGAAATCACGAGTGGACCTGCCAAGAACCTCCCAAATATCGTCCCAAATAAGCCAAGAGATGGAATGGGAGAAAAGAAGGAAACAGGGGCTTAAAAGCCCTGTTCGTCTTCTACCTCGGGTAGGATCGGTGGGCCGACCTGAGCTACCCACCGGTGGGCAGCTTGCTGGTGGTAGCCCGCCAGTTGGGAGAAAAAAAAAGTGGGGGAGATTACTATATTATAGAGATTACTATATATATAATATAATATAAAAAAAAGGGGAGCCGAGTGGGACCATTGTCCTACTTGTCGAAGCACTAGCACTATATTTTTGGGATTAAGCTGTGGCTAGTTGCAAGACATCATACACTATAATACCCCGTGTGTTGGCATATGATTATGTGCCGATGTAAATTCAAAGGTACTTAACCAATGTTTTTGTATGGTATGTTCTAGGTGCAAGGACACGATGGTACGTACTAGATCCGGTGGCAATGCACGAGGTACCTCACGTGGTCCTTGTCCGGTCGGTCGACCACCAAATCCTAGAAGGTCCCGCTCGGTGGGGCAAACCCCACTCCCACAACCTCAAGAAACCTTTGATTAGGGTGTGGCATAAAGGGACTCACCTGTGACTACACTTCTGGATCCTCCACCGGTCATCACTCTGGGTGATGTTGCAATCATAATCCAGCAGTCACAACAAGCCTTCTAGCAACAAATGCTTCAGCACCAGTAGGCATTTATGGTTGCTATACAGCAATAGTTAGACCTTCCTCAACCCGGTCAAGATCCCCAGATAATCACTCCACAAGACCCAACTGTAGGGTCTGATATGGGGTCACAAGCTGGAGGTACACCTCCAATTTCGCCACTTAGCATTCCTCCGTATATGGTGCCCCCTTCGTACCCTTACTATATGAAATATGCACCCAATTACCCACGGACGAATAATACGTCAAGGGTAGTGGAATCTTTCAAGAGGAACTCGTGGAGTGAAAGGAGCTTGGATCTTCCAAAAATCTGGGAATCGTTGAGTGAAACCACGAGTGGAAGTGCCAAGAACCTCCCAAATATCGCCCCAAATAAGCCAAGAGAAGGAATGGGAGAAAAGAAGGAAACAAGGGCTTAAAAGCCCTGTTCGTCTTCTGCCTCGGGTCGGATCGGCTGGCCGACCTGAGCTGCCCGCCGGTGGGCAGCCCGCTGGTGGTAGCCCGCCAGTTGGGAGAAAAAAAAAGTGGGGGAGATTACTATATTACAGAGATTACTATATATATATAATATAATATAAAAAAAAGGGGAGTCGAGTGGGACCATTGTCCTACTTGTCGAAGCACTAGCACCATATTTTTTGGATTAAGCTGTGGCTAGTTGCAAGACATCATACACTATAATACCCCGTGTGTTGGCATATGATTATGTGTCGATGTAAATTCAAAGGTACTTAACCAATGTTTGTGTGTGGTATGTTCTAGGTGCAAGGACACGATGGTACGTACTAGATCCGGTGGCAATGCACGAGGTACCTCACGTGGTCCTCGTCCGGTCGGTCGACCACCAAATCTTAGAAGGTCCCACTCGGTGGGGCAAACCCCACTCCCACAACCTCAAGAAACCTTTGATCAGGGTGTGGCATAAAGGGACTCACCTGTGCTACACTTCTGGATCCTCCACCGGTCATCACTCTGGGTGATGTTGCAATCATAATCCAACAGTCACAACAAGCCTTCTAGCAACAAATGCTTCAGCAGCAATAGGCATTTATGGCTACTATACAGCAATAGTTAGACCTTCCTCAACCCGGTCAACATCCCCGGATAATCACTCCACAAGACCCAACTGTAGGGTCTGATATGGGGCCACAAGCTGGAGGTACACCTCCAATTCCGCCACTCAGCATTCCTCCGTATATGGTGCCCCCTTCGTACCCTTACTATACAACATATGCACCCAATTACCCACGGATGAATAATACATAAGGTGTCACACCCCGTTCACACTGAACCGGAGCGGTGACCGAGTTAACACCGGTTAACCCAAACCTGCCAGGATCATCAGATACTGTACTCCACCACAGCATACACACACTAACATAAGTTCATCAGATCAGCGGAAGACTAAGTTTTACCTGTGAATAACTCCCATATACTTGATACTCGAATTGTGATACAATAATTATATACATTTGGGCCCGAAGGCATGATATATATACACAAAAAGAATACAATTCAAATATCAAGTATATACAAGAAATCATCAAAAACCATCAGAGTACACAGCTCGGCTCGGTTTCAAGGCTGGTGCTTAGCTCGGCATCATATAGAAGAGCTCAGCTTGGCCTCAGAACTGGACCTCAGCACGGCCTCCAAGGTGGAGCTCAGCTCGGCCTCAGAACTGTTGTCCTACAACACAGCTCTCGCACAAGCAGTCAGCGCCGTGCTCTAACTCCTCAGGGGTCCACCAGTCCTCTTCAGAAAACTCGACTGTAGGACCCGCCCCATGCTCCTCAGATGTATGACCTACAAAATCATCTAAAAAAGGGGGTGCACACGTGGGATGAGCTCACTAGCTCAGTAAGTAGAAAGATGGACCACACAGCAGTCCACACATCACAACACATCATATGCACTACATGCCATGCTATACATTTTAAATCACATCCACCTAAGCAACATTACTAAGTCTTTGGTTTTAGTGCTACTACAACCACAGTGTGCGTATACTCCGGGTACGAGCCGCGAACTCCCTCCCGCGATACGCCCATAGGGCTATCGGAGAAGGCCCACCGTGAGTACTCAAAAAAGTAAAGACAATGCCGTCCACTGGCTCTCAACAGAAATGTAAATGACTGAAAAT
>NW_024868720.1:53735-68355 GCF_013358625.1 Macadamia integrifolia | reverse complement strand
CAAACACTTGAGGACATTTAAAGAAGGTTAAAGAAAGAAGATAAGAACCCAGACGGCACTGATGTCCAGAATAGTCAATTGAGTAACGATCCATCCACTAAACCTTCATTTCATGGAAACCCCCGCATCATTAAATTGCTAAAGATAAACGCTTGAGGATATTTAAAGAAGATTAAAGAAAGAAGATGAGAACTAGGACGGCACTGAGGTCCAGAATGGTCAATTGAGTAATGATCCATCTAAGCCCACTAAACCTTCATTTCATGGAACCCCCGCATCATTAAATTACAAACGGGAGGTGGACCAATGATGAATGAAACGGGTGGTTATTTGAAAATGCAGGCAGCGGCTCTCTATCCTTATATTATATACTTCGATTCTTTTTCTGAATATGCAGTCTTCATTTATGGATGATCAATAGTATTCGGATGTGGATCCATCCGTGGGTTGTTCATATGGTTAAGACGAACTGAAAATGTGTGGATAGGTATATAGTTCTAGCTTCGATTCCCTATTTGTTCATCTATGATTTAAGTGGAAACCATGGTGGTAGGTTGTTGCGCTAGTCTCCTCAAAAATTAGTCGAGGTTTGTGTAAGTTGGCCTAGGTACTTTGATTAAAAGAAAAAAAATGTAAATCCAAAGGCTAAGAGCATCTTGGGTTATGCATCCATCCCTTGGATTTGTGCTATAAGTCCCGTCGCATTATGAAGGACCCCAATCTATAATATTCATCTCGCTAGCTGTCCGAATGACATAAACACTAGCTTAGCCTATTGGTGACAGTTTCAACTAGGGGTGTCAATCGGTCGGTCCGGCTCGGTTTCGGTCCGGGTTGAGTCGGTTTTGGTGTGGGAAAGTTGAAACCAAAACAAACCAATAAGGAAATTCCGGTTTCGGTTTGGTTTCGGTTTTGGTGCAGTTTGGTTTCAGTTTGTCTTCGGTTTCTTAAATCGATTTGTAACCGGGTTGGTTTTGGTTTTTGGTCTATTTTGGATTCGACTTTCCATACAAATTTATACAAAACTATGCAAATTTTGATTTTTTTAATGAATTTTGGAGTGTTTTGGTTTCTTACCGGTTTGGTTTCAGTTTCGGTCTGGGTTTTGAGCCGATTTCGGTTTGGTTTCAGGTTCATCCGGTTTCCGGTGCGATTCGGTTTGGTTTTGGGGTTGCAATACTCCAAACCAAACCGAACCAATAAGGCTTCGGTTCGATTTGATCCGTGTTATTATCGGTTCGATCCGATCAATTTTATCAATTCGGTTTAGGAATTGACACCCCTAGTTTCAACGTCATATTCAAGTGTGCATAGAATTAGATGGTCCTTGGACCTACTTGTGTGTCTAACCGGCAGGCAATTGATTGGGACGCTCAATAGGAAAGAATAGGTTGAAAAAAAAAAAAAAAATCCTATTCCAATGACGACTGAAACAAGTGTGTGAGATATTATTTCAACCCATTAATTTATTTATTTATTATACAGAAAATGAATAATATTCTCTGATCGGGCGGCCCTTACATCGAGACATAAGGAGTGGAGAAATGATGTCTCCCACCCCTATGAAACTTAAAATTCACCGCGCGAGTGTTCTTTTCCTTCAAAAACTTGAAGAAAAAAAAAAACTCAAGCTTCGTTTGTTGGTAACTACTAGCCATTTCAAATGAGTGGAAGCATATGGTATCGTATGTTCTCAGCCTTAATTTGTTGCCTCGAAGAACGGAAGAGCTACAGTTTGATTCAGTTTCCTGACTGGCATACCAACTGACTGCAACAACAGAACAGGTATTCTAAAGACGAAAACACTGAGAGAGAGAGAGAGAGAGAGAGAGAGAGAGAGAGAGAGAGAGAGAGAGTGAAGAGGCAATGGCAGGGAGATAGTAGATAAGACTATTATACTATACTGACCATTAGAGCGAGACCGGTGACCATGGCCCAGGAGTTAGCAAGTGTGGAAGCTGCGAGTTCAAGTTCTCCAAGGTGGCCGGCGAACATGACGGAGATCAAGGTGATGCAATAGTATGAAACGTTTGTTAGAATCATTGGGACGGAGAAGCAAATCTGCATCTTCGCTTCCTCCAAGTCCAACACCTTCTTCCATCCTTTCTTCTTCTCTTCCCCACTACCGCACTTACCATTCTCCAATATTAACTGTGTTTTAATTGAACCCATTATCTGATCTCCAGATCTCTCTCTCTCTCTCAATGGTGAGAAAACTGAGAAGGAAGACATGTCCAGATCTATTATAAATTGAAGGGGTGAGTGCTGAGGGTTCCTTAGAAGGGTAGCTAAGTCATTTCACTTGTAAATGTCAGGCATTGTCAAGCAAGTGACACCTCATGTGTCGTGCTGTTATCACATGAGGTGGTCACATAAAGAGAAATAAGGTTGTCAATCTTAAATGGTTTTTACCATAATAATAATAATATAATAATAGTAAATTAAATTAAATCATTATGTGAAAGATGATAAGGATGAAGATTTGTACAAAGCCGGATTTTTGGTGAAATTGAACATTGGCTCCCACTATCCCACCCAGGTCACCATTCACCGTCCGAATGAAATGTCCTATCTACCCCTTATTTCAAGGCTTTTGTAATAAACCCCTCCAGTGCCAACATTGCACATGGGCGTCTGAGGAAACCCTCCCCGAAGATGATAATACCATTTGTAGAAATCAGTTTGAGATCTTGAAGGTCAAGAGGATATGGTTACACAAAGTCATCGTTTAATAGCGATAAGATATGAACTGTCAGCAGACCTGGGATATAAAGATATCAAGGGTGTCAATTTGACCTGGCCAACCCAAGCTTGGACAGGGCAGGGCAGCGCTGCGCTGAGCTGAGCTTTCGGCCTGCAGGGCAGACATAGATTGGGATTTTCAGGCTCGAGGCTGGACCAGGCTGGGCTTGGGCTGAGTCCGCCCCATCTCGCCCCCATCTATAATATATATAAATAGATTATAAATATATATATAGACACCATTCACATTCTTTATTTTTGATTAATCCACACTAATCCACCAACACCACTGTTCACCCACTTTTTTC
Organism: Macadamia integrifolia; assembly: GCF_013358625.1. Taxonomy (NCBI): domain Eukaryota; kingdom Viridiplantae; phylum Streptophyta; class Magnoliopsida; order Proteales; family Proteaceae; genus Macadamia; species Macadamia integrifolia. The sequence goes on along the minus strand of NW_024868720.1, from coordinate 65,305 downwards.
ATTCTCATTCTTTTTTTTTTTTTTTTCTTTCTAGATCTTGTTGAGAATAAAGCAGCCGAGCCATCTTAAACCTGAAAGAACCAGGCCAACCAGGTTCAACCCCTCCCTAATTAAAATGAAAATAATAATACCAATAATAATAATGTCTGATAAGGGTTGGGCTAGGCTTTAGCCGAGATATTAGGGCTGGGCTGGGTTTCTTACCCTACCTATTGACACGCCTAAAAGATATAGTGTATGCCCTATTGGATACCCATTTAGTGGATAACAAGACACTTCGGTGAACGAGATATTAGAGTTAACCTTTAACATCTAATTGTCACAATTTTTAATTACAACTTTCAAAATTAAGACCTTATCGCAACTGTGCTAAACTATTGTTATTTCAAATGGTTTTAGTGCATGGTATCGGATTAATTATTGATTAGTTTTGGAAATACATAGCCATACCGATTCTTGAAACTATAATGGTAGTGGATGGGACATGTCCAGTACTGAGCCTATTATGTACAGCAAAATCCAAACCTTTTTGTTTCGAAGGAGCAATTACTATCACTCTCTTACACTAGCCAATACTCAATGATACTCCCTTATCTTCAGTTTTTTTTTTTTTTGATACTCACTTATATTTAAATTTTTGCCTCCCTCTTTTTAACTGCTTAGATACTACGAAAGGCAACCCCCGCACCACCCCCTTTCGTCCCTCACCCACATGCTTTCCCAGCCTTGAACCCGTGCTGCTTAGGAGATTATGATTCCTAGACCTATTAACTTCTCGTCCAGAATTACAATTGAGCTGGCAACGAGGTGGTTTCGAAGTGAGTTTCACCCATTGCAACACACCAGAACTGTGAAACATGCAAAGGGCATTTGGGCTCACAAGTTTTTCAAGTAGAGTAGGAGGGATTCAAAGTCATGTGCCATTCCAAATTATAAGAAATCCAAATAAATTGCATTTGAAAAGCATAATATGTTGGCATGTATAAAGTTTGTCCCGAATTCTTGACTCATTTTGAAGAATGACTCGTTTTGACATATTTTGGTGGCGACCTGAATGGGATTTTTCTAAGATCCGTGATAAAAACAGAGGGGTTGGGCCTATTGACCGTGATTGAATGGATCGACCCAAGACTTGGAGGAGTATATAATATATTATCGTCTTGTTGAGTAAGCAATTGTAATTTTGGGGGTTTTTTGAGCTAGGATTTCAAAGAGAGTTTTCTCATCATTGTTTGGATGTAATCTCTCTTTTTCTACATAGTGAAACATCTTCTTCTATGTTCGAGGACGTAACACACCACATCAGTGTATGAATTTCATTAAATCTCTGTGTTGTGCGAATCTGTTTGTTTATTTTCTTATTTGTTGGTGTTTGCTATAACAATATGATCAGAAAAAACTACAGATCCAATGTTAGATTTGAATTTTGAATTCGAGAAGAGAGAGAAATCCAAAAAAAAAAACCAAAATGAAGTAGAAGAACTTATTCATAAACTTACAAATCCGATGGTCTTCCCATTCATATACAAAGAATTCAATTGGGAAAAAGAAAGGTAAAGAGATAAGGAGATACAATGGAAAGTACCATGGCTGGATATAGTAGTCTCACAATGGAGAAATTGGGACCCTCCATTGGAGCCCTAACTCTCGCAAGTCACATGGATCTACCAAAGGAGGTGTACATGCTGGGTTTTAGGTTTGCAATAAAGCATTATTGTGTGCCGGCATCAAGAATGGCAGTAATAAGGGAGATAGGAAAAGGGTTGTGTTAGAATTTATATTTATTTTAATATAATTAAGTTTCAAAATGAGGTTTTTCTTTTATGTGTTTTATGACTTGTAATGGTGTGGGACCCTTAGGATCAAGGTAGTGGAAAATGGTCAATAACACCCTATGGGAGCCCTAAATTTCATTCATGGCCATTACCATGAGTGAAGAGGTGGGCAAAGAGAATTGATTGAGATTAATTTCATTCTTAATTCATGCCATAGGTTATTGCCAAATGGAGGTAAATGGTCAATGTCATTATGTGGGTGCCCTAAAGTCTATTCATGATCACTACCATGAGTGGGGAGGTGGACTAGAAAATGGTCAATAACACCCTATAAGAGCTCTAAATTTCATTCATGACCATTATCATGAGTGGGGAGGTGGGTTAAGGAATTGATTGGAATTAATTCAATTTATTGAATTAATTCCCAATTCATGGACTATGACATTATTCTCCAATTAACTTGCCATTAGTTGGAGGTTACTCTTGGGGAATCCAAAAGGGTGCAAGGGTTGGTTTTGGGTCTATATAAACCCAACCAAATACCTTGCAGAGAAATACATTTCACACATTGACACTCCATCTATTTCTACTCTTTGCAACCATACAAGTCTCTCTTTTTTCTATTTTCTCTAAGTCTTATGTAAGGTTAGAGGGGATTGCTATACTGTAGCTTTTTGCTTCTAGAAGGGACTAGAAGAACTGTCTCATCTTCTAGTGGAAAGTTGTTTTATCTTGGAGGTAGAGATGCAGAACAATTCAAAGGGCATCAGTTACCTTAAAGGTAGCACTACAAGTGTGACTCAACCTCAATTCTGACTGAAGCTTCTTCAGTTGTTGTGGTGGTGATTCAACATCTATTTGAAGTTTATCCCCTTCTCATTTCAGCCAAAGATCAATACTACAACATCATAGTAGTTCCTACTGCAAAAGCTTTGTATTGTAATTTGTTTTATTTTGTAAGAAATTGTAATACAATTACCCAACAGGTTGAACCTGAAAAAAGTGAGATAGACGCGTGGGTAATAGAGTTCACCGGTTTGGGAACCAGTCTTCAGTGTTGATGTGGTACGAGTTCGTGTACCCAGTGATCTCTCTCTCTCCCTCACTAACTTTCTCTCTTCTATACTTTCTACCCCTACTTTATTTGACGAATCTCTCTCTCTCTCTCTCTCTCAACTTGCAAAGATTTTTTTATCTAAAAGTTTAGAAGTTAGGGAGTATTTAAAAAAAAAAAAAAAAGTTTTAAGGCAGAAGAGTCTAGTAAATAGAGGCCAACTATAGGGGAGCGGTAGTAATTGCCCAATTTTCCAAAGATAATGAATATGGTAAATGTATCTTTGGAAAATGGGACAAGTGGCTGTTGACCTCACCTCCTTCTTATGCTGACAAATTTGGAAGGCATGAAGTACTTTGGTTCACAACAGGGTGTTCTTCTCCCATGAGGAAGTTATTCATAAGGCTCAGACCTCCTTTGATGAATTCCTTCAAGTCACAATAGTCCACTTCGCCAAAATCATGATGTATGGTCTTGCCCCCAGGTATGATTAAGATCAACTCTGATGCAACTGTCTTTAAAAGTCGTTAGATGGCTGGGATTTGTTTTGTAGCTAAAGGTTCTTTTCGGGAGGTTTTGGTTGCAATCTCTGAGCCTATCTTGTTTTCTTCTCCCTTGATTGCTAAGTTAATTGGTCTCCAGTCTGCGATGCTTCGCACAACCTCTAAAGGTTGGCCTTCAGTGATCTTCGAGAGTGATTCTCAACAGCTTATCTCGTCTATCAACTCTAGAAGCTTCACTGCTGATATTTGTTCAGTTGTGGACGACATCATCATCCTTTCTTCTTATTGCTCACTCCCTTTATCTCAGAGCACTCTCTTCCTAGTATAATTGAGTTTTCTTGTAATGACCCCTGGCTCATTTCGGTTTTAAGCAAGGAGGCTACTACTGCAATTGATTTTCCTTTTAATGATTTGAATGCATGATTTTTCTACAACCCCCCACCCCCCAAAAAAAAACCATATTCACTGAAGAAATAACTTGAAGATTTCAATAAGCATATAGAAGGAATCACCATATTGGTCGCTTAACATACTCTCTCTCTCAAATGGCTTTTTTTAATTCATTATCTTTCTCTACACTGGCCATTGTAGGCTTCCTATTGATAATGTTGTCCTGTTGCCGTTGAAATGGTGTCGGAGATTCCTTCATGAGGACCCTTTTTTCACAATGTGTGGAAAAGGTTCTTTGAACAAGCGGCATAGGGGAATATACTAATGAAGTAGAACAATGGTATCATACATAGGAGAGCAGCGAGGTCATTTCATCTGAGGATGAGATAGAGAGAAAAAGGCTAACGGACCTTGCCTTAACAGCAAAGGAACCATTTCCCATAAAAATGAAAAGTAAATCACATGAAAGGTTCTTAACAGTATTTACGTCCACTGTTTGTAACATTAAATTTTTTTTAGGATTCTCAAATAATAAACAAATGTTTTACCTAAAAAGTTGATGAAGGAATTACCCAAGATTTTATATCAAAAAGTTACAAAATGCTAATTCCTAATGGTTGAACTTATCCTTCCACTTGAAAATTTTAAGAAAATTCTTGATTTATTGATCTTATAGTATATTGTAACATCATATTTGCCATGATTAAAATGATAACAACTAAAATGCAATCAAAATGTTAAGAGTATTAAAACATGAATGTTGAACTGTATCTTCTTATTAGATTCTTTTAATAGATCTAGAAGTTCAAGTCTTTTACTTGGTACGAGCGGTAAACTCGGACGTCTTAAGTTTGACTCCCACTAAGCACACCTTAGGCTACTCATACTGGGGTATTTAGTGCTATTCACTGTTTTCAGTGAAATTTGAATGGTTCTCATTCAACCCCGGTATGGCGCGGTCCATTCGGTTGTCGGGTCAGTATGGACCCGCGGGACTAGTCAGGCCAAAGGCTTGGATATCCATCGTTAGGAAAAAAAAAACACTAGAAGTTCAAGTCTTTTGATCATTTTGTCATCAATTGTCACTAGGAACACTTTCGTGTTTGGAGCATCACAAATGTTAGTTTTTAAATGTCAATAACTATGCGCATAAATACCTCCAAACACGAGGAACCTCAATTGTATATCACACACACACACAGATATATATATATATATATATATACACACACGTGATTTTATAGATAATTATGAAAATAGGATCTAGAGATGTGAATTGTCTATGGTCCCCCACTCCCTAACACAAAGGGCCTGGGTATTAATGTGAATGTTGAACCTACTTAACCATGTATTACATCCTTACCATAAGGGAAATATGGGTCATGCTTAACCGTGCACCGCATCCTTTCGGTATGGATCATCCTACATACACAGATACAACATGCATGAAACACTACTAATATCTTAGCAATAAAAATAAATAAATAAAAAAAATAAACTTATTTTTAAAAAATAAATGAATAAATAAAATTTTATTATTTTAGAAATAGTAGTTTTTCAAATTTTAGGTCTTGGATTCCATTACATTGCCTTGTTCCTTTCTCAAATGGAATTTTGTTTGAAACAAGCAAAACATAAGTAAAATTAGTGGTTCGTAGGAGAAGAAAACGAGGTCAGAAGATAATAGGTGTTTTCGTGCGACTTAACTTTACGACATCAAATCAGAATTCGAATAGACTTAATTTGAAAAAAGGAAGTATTCCCCTCTTGTACAGATTTTAGATCCGAATTGTTTGAGGAGAAAAGTGAAAAAATAAAAGAGATGAAGAACTTGTATTTTTTTCTCACAAGCTACTGTAATTATTGATATAATTTAGTTAGGTGTGGTGAGAAACTTATAAAACATCTTCATATTTTATCCTTGTCTGTTGATGTGATATCTGACTTTTTTCATTCCACTGAATTTATTCATGGAAACGTTCATTTTGTGTCTATATCTATCGTCCTCCCATTTTTTTTTCTATCATTTCCACTTGTTAGAGTCGAAAGAGAATGGGTATCAAGAATTACCTTGATGTAGCTTTCCTCGCAGCAGAATTGTTCGGGTTGCCCCATGCGTCGATCTGCATGAACAACAATGAACAAAAAATTGTGGCTCACTAGGAAATGATCCACCCTCCAAATCCAAGGATTGCAATGGAGATCCTTAAAGACACACACTCTCAATTGGGAGAAAAGAGATTAGGGAGAGAGAGCAAAGAAAGCTCTCGAGATTAGGTTAGAAACCCTAATTGCTTTGTGGCCAAACCCTCTTATTTATAAAGAATTGACCAACTAGAGTTTCTAATCTTAATGACTCTATGATTACCTCAAGTGGGTGACCCACAAGGGAAAAGTCTCTCTACCATAGGTGTTTCATCATACAGGAAATGGAGCGTGCGACCTAACGAGATAGTATAAATGTAGGAGTGCTATATCAAGCTTCCATCTAACTAACATATCACATCACTCACAAATAATCTGAGGTACCCCAAACAACCCAACTACACCAAATCTAGCACTCTCGATCCCTCATGATGAGCAATGCTGACCTTAAAGCATGTAATGTGCTTATGACTACTTCAAAACATAAATACGATAAGTCGCTCGGGCAACAAGTCACAAAACACAGATGCAAGTTCAAATAGTTTTCCCTAAGCCCACATGTCAATCAAACTATTCCCAATCACTTTCCCAATCGTGTTCTATTGGACCGCATCATCCATTATACTAAGAAGCACGTCAAAGTAGCGTCATTGGGCATCATCTTCATGACATGGTCTCAGGTAGAGCGTATCCATAGGATCAACTCAGTTTGATCCAAGTGGCTCACACAGTGTCGAAGAAGGGATCTGTTGAATCAAAATGATCGTTACAAAACATATGCGATATGAAATGTATACTATGGTGCAACTTCCACTAAGTTGGGCATGTTACTCATAATAAAAAGAACACCATACAAGTCTAGGTTCAGTCGTGCTTTTAAGCACCTAACCTGAGTCAATCAGCCCAGTCGCCCCCATGGTGTCTACCAAAATTCTCACACTCGACTATAAGTAAATTACATTGAGACGTGAGATCTCTGTGTTCGACCATAGAAATGTACCATCTTAACTCTAACTATGGTGGCACTTGACTAAAATGCTATCTGTTCATCTCGCTCGCTATCTTTAAGCACTAAGGTGAATTTGGCTAATCTTGCTCATTGTTTTTCAAGAACCAAGGTAAATCACCCATGTGATTGAGTTGATTCAATCCTGGTCATATATTTACAAAATAAAAAATGTACACACATAAATCACCCTAAATAATTAAGAATTTATTATTCATTTATAAGCTGACATAATTCAAACAGGGGCAACACAAGTTTATTCATCTCTTTTGAACCACAATAAGGTCTTCTGGTTTGGAACCACACTTACTTTGCTTGCTTCTAATATTGAGGTTATAAACATTCAGGGGTCATCTGCCCATTTAATATTTTATAATCAGTAGTTGCATTCATAACGTTATTTCTAATTTCTATACCTTTACTCAATCGAGTTCCTTCCATTTGGGTTCCTCTAGTTAATAAAATTGTCATCTTTGATTAAAAAAAAATTGAATAAATAAAATAAATAAATAAATCATTTTGTAGCTATGGAGATCTTCCTATTGTCATCAAGCTTATGAGACCGATTAGGTCATATTGCAAGGCGGACATTCAGAAAGAGATCACCATGTTGTGAAGTGCATGATGATTTAATAGTGAAGCTATGTTTTGTTTTCTCTTTCGTCTCTTAACCTTTCCCTTTGTGGTTCGAACAGCGAAGGAAGCCTTCCCTTAGGCGAGTGAAACCCTAGAGTCTGGCCTCCTGATTCCTCCCCTACCGTGAGTTCCATACCCAAGTTCCAATCAGTTCTGGTAGCGTCCGCCAGGTATGATTTCAGGGTTGTCGTTTTCACTCCATAACTGCTCCTTTGGGTGATGATGGAACTAAGAGCAATGGCAATTGGGAATTTGGGATTAACCTCCCAACGTTTCAGCTTGATTCGATTCCTTGTCGATGAGTTCTCACACTTGCAACCTAGCTCATTCACCGCTGGTTTGCTGTTTATTGACGGGTAGGAGGTGATCGATACTTTGTGCCTTTAAACCTTTAATTCTGTCTTTCCATTATCCTAAAAGGGCTCCTGAACCTGAGGGTCAGATTCTCCTCAGACAGAGCATCTGCCACTGATAGGATCCAGCAATAAAATAGCTTTGAACCCAATCTGTTAGGTCCTCCAAACAGTAATAAAATTTCTTCCCAGTCACAATTGAACAGAAGAAATAAAACTTCAGAATAAGACTAAATCGATCTTTACCATTACAGCAACTATGGAGGAAATAGAGAGATGAAACTAGTATAACAAACTGAGATTCTCCTCGAAAAACCAGATCAGAAACCCACTGATCTTTGGACCTCTCGCCCTTTGCTGAATCCCACAGTAGTGCTCCATCGAAGAATACAACCGAATTCTTTATTCTCAAAATTATTTAGTGCCCTTTGGCCTTACAATGTCATTAAAAGAAAATAAAAAACTCAGTTTCTACTTAGTAAACTGAAAGCAAACATAAAGCTTATAGGAATGGGAATTAAGACATAAAAGAGGACTCCAATTGTGGGAAGAGTCTTTATGGTGAATTCAGGGTCCCAAAACCCAGTTCACTAAACAAGTCAAGTATTATTAATAATGGAAAGGAAGAAAAAATACTACCCTTTAGCGTGTACCTATGCCAAAACACAGTGACTGTAAAAAGATTGTGTTGCCCTGTGTTGAAGATGCTCCTGCATGTCCTACCATTGGCCATACCCACTGGTGTGTACCTGTGTCAGGAGGTAGCATTCTCTTGCCCTAATGGAAAATCTGTAAACTTTATTATTGTCCACCACTTAACAAGTGTAAAATAGCAAGTGAAAACTCAAATAATGTATATAGTGGCAGTGCTGTAAATTATTGGAAGTTCAAGGGTACAAGAAGAAGGGACAAAATAAGTGGAAGGAAAGGCATAACTTGGAAGGGGTTAATCTTGGAACTAGGATTTATCTCATCTTCAACCTCCAGACACAACTTAGGAACCAGAAAGAAAACCAACAGGCCATGGGAAGGTTGGATTGAAGAGTGCTCCCTAGGCTCAAACTAATTCAGGGATTAGGAGGTGGTTAGAGACTAGGAGGCATTTCAAATGCAACTCACAGAAGTCTCAAGTACTGGGTGAAGAGCTGTCTATTAGATTTATGGGTTAAATTAATTATTCGGATTGATTAAATGAGTGAGAGTCAAACTGCATGAATCGATTTGGTTCACTCTCAAGTTTAGGGATATGCTGGTCCAACCCATTTTGATTTAGGATTTTGGGTGCAGAACAGTATTATAAATACTAGGTTTTGTGTCCTACAGCCATTATTTACTCTTTCCCACTTTACCACTAAAGTGAGAGAACCAAAGAGGACTAAGGGGCTATAGAAGATCCATAATCAATAGAGGAAAATTGTAAAGAACTGCATCAATCGTCTTCAATATACTAGGTGCAAGGTACAATTCGATCTTTTATGATTTGAACCAATTATTCATGTTTTAATTTGATATTGTATTCTAGTTATCTGTATGGAAACCAATTAGGGTATGATGTGAAACCTAAATAAGATCTAACAATTGGCATCAACCCATGCAGGATTAGCATCGATTTGTTGAGTTTGTGTGTTATTAGTTGGTTCACGATTTATTGTACAATAATGTTGATGGAATTTCTCTATTATTTATTATTGCCATTAAAACCTTAGACGATTTAACATTGCAATTTTGTTTACCGATGCGTGTTCGATCTTCGATAAGTTTTTGGGAATTGATGGCAGTGGCATTATGTACAACCATAGTTAGCAAATTCGGATTCGGAAATTATTAGGGCAGAGAATTATTCGAAATAATTCGATTGGTTAATTTAAGGATTCGGTCAAAAAAGCGGTCAAAAAAGCGGACAAAATAAAAATCGGAGTCGGATTCGGATTCGAGAATTGTTCGATTAAAAAAATAAAAGTCGGGCAAAAAATTCGAATATTATTTTTATAGTTTATTGTATATTTTTTATTTATCAAGTTATTAACTTGATTTATATACTTAGAAAGAGCAAATAACTTTATACAATAAAGTAAAAAACTATGAAAAAATTGTCATTGAACGATGGAAGCAATGGTTATTGTAATCCAATTTCTATTCACGAAATAGATTAGGCCTCAAAACAGTGAAAGCAAGATTACAACTACAATAAAACAAATAAATAAATTGACTACAAAAAAATTTCACTATCCTTTTGCTTGGGTTCACAAGACCCATATTGCACTAAGACGTACTAATTTTTCAAAATTAAAGCAACAATATAAAAGAAGAATGATTGATACGGCGATATGAATCTGTCCTGGTCCCTCGGAACCTCAAATTATCCATCAAGGCTTGATATCTCCCCCATCTTAGGATGAACTGATGAAGTTATGAGAAAAAAATGAAATAAAGAGTAAATTTGTACGATTGTTACAGAAGAATTAGGTGGAGAAAAAAGATGGGAAGAAGGAGGAGGAAATTTGGGGGAGAAGAAGATGAAAAAAAAAAAAAACTATTTCGGTGGTGGGTACCGTGGGTTTCATATATGACCATTTTTTTTTTAAATACTATTTAAGTGGACCGAATAATTCGGTTTAATTTGGTTCGACCCAAATTATTTTCATTTTAAATTCAAATTAGTAAAAAACGCATTTTTTACCGAATTTTATTTTTAATTCGGATTTAGTCAGAATTTTTGATTTAATTCGAAAAAATTCTGTTCGACCGAATAATTCGTGAATTATTCGGCCGAATTGGAATTGTTAGCTAGGTGTACAACATCGATTTTGATATTGCATTCATGGTGATTGAGAGTGTCTTGCACCAACCTGTATTGACCACACCCTGTGGCTGCGGCTGCCAGGACCGGCCATTATAACTTCCGTTTTGAGTTGCTGATTGTTTGAGAAGAAGGAAGGGAATATTCCTCATCCAATTCCCTAAAATAAAATGCGTGATTATTTTAATTCAATTAATAAGTAAAGAAAATATGTCCAGTGAGCTGAACCGATTATTATGCTAATAGACAAACTATAAGAGGAGTCTCTTTTTGGATTTGGAAAATGGGATACAACTGTAAATCAATATCAAGCATTAATTGTGTTACCTATTTTCAATTGGTATAACAATCATAGAGAGTATGACTTATACCCAATTAATATTTTTATTTTTATTAATCGGTGAAAGGCTGGGATTTGGTTCCTATTAGTAACAAAATTCTTCATTGTTTGGGTTTTAAGATTTCTGTTAGAAACTGTTTCAAAAAGATAAAAATTCCATAACAATGGTGATGTGGGGTGTTTGATAATAGACCATTGTTTTGACTATAAATTGGTTTTATTGAAGCTTAATACTTAAGTGACAAGTGAGGCTTAAAGCCGATGTTAGTTAATTAATGGGCCGAGCTCATAGTCGTTTGATATTAACTTAGCAAAAAAAAAAAAAAAAGTCTTGTTTAAATGAGTTAAGTTGGTCTTGAGCGTTAAATCAAATTAAAAACCATCAAAGGGGTTCATTTGAACCATAAGGCAAACCAAATTGAACCGCCTAAACTAAAATCGAGTCTAATCAAGTGAATCGTTCAGGTTGACTTGAAAACCCCGACTCAATAACCTGAATTTTTTATCCCTTTGGGTTTTCAGTAAGTTGTCAAAAAAAAAAAAAAAAAAAAAAAAAAAAAAAAAAAAA
>NW_024868720.1:10397-53715 GCF_013358625.1 Macadamia integrifolia | reverse complement strand
AAAAACCCCATCGAGAAAGTTTGCCGGCGATGATTTTCCTCACATTGACCATCATTGACTAGGAAAGAATTTATGAAAAAAAAACTTTAAAGGCTTTTCGGGTTTTTATTTAAACCACTTTAAAAGCCATTTTAAGGATCATTTTAAGGCCATATTGAAATCTTTTTTTTTTTTTTTTTTTGTATTAGATTCATTGTTTCAGGCCACAGTTAATGATCTAATTTATTATATGACATGTTTATTTGAAATTTTATATTATATTTGTTTTTAATCATTGAAACAATAGGGCATTGATCAATATTTTGAGAAATGACTATGTTATTGGTCATCAAAATGTTTTCAACCCCAAGAGGTTTGTTTTTATTAAACTCTTATGGGTTTGTTCTTTAAACTCAATTTTGTTTGATGATTTAATAAAGAATGAGATAAAATTGGGTTTCTATCTTTAAAAATGTTTTAATGAAACCCAATTGTGAAGCCATATAAACTGTTTATAAAAGTGAAGTCTGGAATTATCTGGCTTTGGTTTATTGAAATTATTATTTTTATTATTAATATTTTTAAACCAGATTATGATAGTTGCCATTGGTTTTGAGTTTTGGTTGTTATCATGGCAACATAGTTTTGGAAACCATATGTAAGTGAATATAATGTTAACATGCACTTGTAAAAATGGCATACATTAACGCATTATATGGTTATTATCTTACCTATTTAAAAGTCAAACAGAAATGGTCTATAGACCGTAGTCATGTGGTTTATTTGTTTCATTTTATTAAATGGAAATTGATTGGTTTGTCAGCACATATACTTAGAATGTTGTGGATTAACTTTTATTGGTTGAATTAGTGGGAGTATAGAATTATGTACTCTGATATGTTTCATATGGTTTGACTAGTGAGAGGATGTTCCTATACATTATTCTTGGTTGCTTTTAATATAAGAAAATTAGACTCAGATTTTTGTTCTTTAACTGTTTTAAAACAGTTATAATGTTTTGTCTTTGTTCTATAACGGTTTTGAAATTGTATTTCTATTTATGCATGTTTTTGCATTGGTTTATCATTGTCATGATATTGAATAGTCATTTATGAATGACGTAAGTAGAAAATTAATGATATTTTGTGCTTGTATGTCATATTTGGAACACCCTATGATAAATGGATGATATTGAAATTAAACTGAATGTAAACTTCTGCACATGATTGGTTGCATAATATATTTCTAGGAAACCATGAAAGGGTAAGGTAGAATCCAACAAAATGGCACATCTTGTTCTTCCATAGATTTTCCCAATGCAGCAAAGTAGGTGATATTTGTCCAAAGGTGATGTCACCAAAGTAAAAGAAAAATACAGTAACCAAAAGTTTGTAAGCCCAAAAGTGAAGGGACCTAAAAAATTATTGTTTTTTCACAGTAAATGTGGATTTACAAGAGGACCAATGCATTCTTAGCCCAAAGGATATGAATGTAGTTACGGTTATTACTTTTGTATGGTTTTATGTCTTATAAACACATTTAAATGTATGTTCCTATACATAGATATATCTCTAATTGGAAAAATATGATAGAATTGAGTGAAATCCACCAAAATAGTATATTCAATTCGATTGTGTATTTTTTAATAGTAAATGTGGCATTTCTCAAAGGTGATGTCATCAAAGTTTGTGGATATTCAATTTAATTGTGTATTTCTTGACAGTAAAGATGACGTTTTCTCAAAGGTGATGTCATCACATGTTAGAAAAGGACATTCACTTAGGAGTTCTTTTGTCCAAAGATAATTGAATTTTTAAATATTGGTGTTCTTTTCACAATTAATACAAGAAATGAGAGGACCAATGAATCTTTGTCTTAAAAGATAGTGATATAATTTTAGTTACAACTCTTAGTTACTGACAGATGTTGGCATGCCTATTACAAAGGTTTTTCCAATGGGAGTGTTCAAATATCATATTTCTAACATTAGTATTATTGAGTTTTTGAAATGCTTGGTTAGTGGGAGCTTTGCTTCTTATTGATTACTTGTTTATGTTTTGAAACTTTAACCTGTATGTTTTGGGGCACAGTTTGATCGATTACAATAATATTTTAGCACTTATATTATGCACAGTTATTCCATTTATTAATTGTTTTATGGTTTCATTTGAACATGTTTTATAGGCAGTAGTCGCCTCAGTTATAGGCAATATTTTTGCTACAGTTTAAAAGACAGTATTTGCCACAGTTCAAAGGCAATGTTTGCTACAGTTATAGGTAGTAATTGTCACATTTTAAAAGGCAATAGTTGCCACAGTTCAAATGCATTATTTGTCACAGTTCAAAGGCAATGTTTGCCACAGTTTACAGGTGAAAAGCCACAGTTAGATATTAACCCAAGATCAAAGATTATTTGCCACAGTAAAAGTTAATATCACAATTAAGGACCTACATGGAATGACAACAATGTTATTTGAGGATATGTTAATATTTTCATGTTAGTATCCCATATAGATTCGTGCTAAAAATTTTACTTATGTTTACAATGACAGAAAGTTGTATGCCGTATATTGAGGTGTATTTTCTGTTGTTGTTCGATGTGGGTGATTTTTCAATTGAATCACAGTAAGAAGTTAATGTAACAAGATTCTATAGTCACACCAATTTAAAAAACATCCTTATAATTAATGTAACCCAAGTGGGAGATTGTTGAATTTATGGATTAAATAAATTATTCGGGTTGATTAAATGGGCGAGAGTCAAATTACATGAACCAATTCAGTCCACTCTCAAGTTTTGAGATATACTGACCCAACCCATTGTGGTTTAGTGTTTTGGGTGTAGGACAATATTATAAATACTAGGTTTTGGGTCCCTACAGTCATTATTCACTCTTCCCCACTTTACCACTGAAGTGAAAGAACCAAAGAGGTTTAAGAAGCTGTAGAAGATCCATAACCAATAGAGGGAAATTGTGAAGAACTGCATCGATCGTCTTCAACATACTAGGTGCAAGGTACAATTCGATCCTTTATGATCTGATCCAATCATTCATGTTTTAGTTTGATATTGTATTATAGTTATTTGTATGGGAACCAATTAGGGTATGATGTGAAACCCTAAACAAATCTAACTCTGTCTAGTAGCCGGTGGAAAACCATATTTATTTTGGTTAGTGGAACTCTTTTGTTGAAATTCTTTGGTTCTGAAACTTCTAGTCCAAGCTCTTTCAATCCCTAGAGTTCTAAGGGAAGGGAATAATAAAGAGAGGAGGAATAAGAGAGAGGAAGGACAGTTTGTACCTTAGATTGAAAGGGAGAAGACAAGGGGGAAGGAACACAACAGGCCAACAAGCCTTGCAACACACCACAGCAGCTCAATTAATTTCAGTTTATTCAATTCAAATTTATCTTATTAGTACATCGATATAAAGAAAATGCTCCTATATAATAATGGAAACCTAACTGAAAATGGAAACATAACATTCTAGGAAACATCTCAAATATAGAAATTACAAAAATAATTCCTATGTAATCTACCCACCCAAATAAAGTAAAGTAAACTTAAAGATTGCATCCTATGTAAACTAAAGAGGGTCCTTCCAGTCCAGCCAGGCAACTGCATCACCATATTTAAAAGGGCTACTAAGGCCTATTTGGGAAAACAAATTAAAAGGCCTCTTTAAGGTCTATTTGCCTCAAGGCCTTCAAGGCCAGTTTGCTTCTCTTGTGGGAGTAGGTTTCAAATTCCCCTGCATCAACATCAAACCCATGAGTCTAGATAATTAAAGCTATAGGTTCTTAGCTTATTTGGTTGTAAGAGCAATAAATTTTTTTCAACCTCGTAAGATGGCTTAGCTGAAACTGATTTCATCGGTGTATAACAATCAAACAATACACTTGCAGATTCTAATGTGGTATGAAGTTCCTAAAGATGGAATTCAGAATCCCAAGAGCAAATCGCAGATAAGGGGAATTTGCAGAGTTCATAAGAACTCTGAATGAGTCAAATGGACAGATTTGATATGAGTAATACCCTGGTCGAGGGCTAATTCTGTAGGGTAAAATATAACACCAAAATCTCAAAGCATCCCAACGACTGAATGTTGTGATATAACACAAAGAGGGTCATCGATAGCCAATCAAGGAGATTAACAGCAGCAGATAATCCCTTGAATTGACTGGTGGAACCAATCCAAGTAAAAAATATAAAGAAGAGAGAGTGTGTTAGTTATGTGAGAGGGAATAGAAATAAATCCCCACACTATATATCAGCCTAGAGGGATATTCAATTCAATAAAAAAAAAAAAATGGGCCTTTTATTTATTGGTGGATTTCAAAAGTGAACATCCTTTTCAAAAATTGATGTTAGGTTACATTTGATCTTTGTATGACTATCTCAAATAATAAATATATAATCTATAAATTAAAATAATAACCCCAAATGACTAACTAACCCCTTGTTGGTCGAAAAACTCAGGTTGGGCCGATACCGATTTGGTATGGGTTTCCAAGTTTGCTTGCATTTGTCCTAAGTTTTGACATATTTGGTTGTTATAACTAGTTGGATACATTATGTGCCAAATAAAGGGTCAAGTAGATTAATTTTTTTTTCATGCTATATATGAAGTTGTTGAGATGTTTTTATTTTTTGCTGGAATAGTTTATATGAGCTTCACATCACCCACCTTTCGTGGTACACACTGAGTTCATGGAGGGTGGGTCTTTAAGAGACTACCTTCGGAGTATAAGACCTGGCAGGGTTGATCCTAGGGAGGCAATTCGATACTCACTGGAGATAGCAAAGGCAATGTATTTTCTCCACAAGAGAAACATTGTCCATAGAGATCTGCATCCTGGTAATAGTATACTATTTTTTTTTCTTCTTATTAAGTTGTTTACTTATAATACATACCCACTAATTGGAGTCATTATACCATCTTTTATTTTATTTGCATGAAATATTATTTTCACCAGATCTCAAGAGAGACTGAAGCTGGATTTGGGGAAGCTTGAGGGAAGAGTCTAATACAGCTCAGCTTTCACAATAAATCACTTGCATGGGTGGCTCTTGAGGTAACAATCATATTTGAAAATGCAAAACTTTGTTGTGGCCTTTAATTTTAATGACAATATCTCTCCTTGTGTCTTGATCAGCTGTTTGAGGAGGGAGAGCATAGTAATAAAGTTGATGTTTATAGTTTTTCCATCATCTTTTAGGGAATTCTAACAAACAAAGACAAGACCCAGACCCATTTGAGAATGATGTATATTCCTCGCTCTCTCTCTCCCCCTCGCCCCTTGGTTTGATATGTTTCTATAATCTGTTAGATTTAATATTTCAAATAATGAAAACCAATAGCTTAGATCAATACTCAAATATTTTTACAAGTGCTTGTAACCTGTAGAAAACAATGCTAAATCCCAGGAGATCCAATGGTTGGATTTAAAATAATGGTGTAGGATATAAAATAGAAACCGTTGAGATATGTGTCACGAGTTGGAATTTTCTCCCAACTTTTTCAATTTAGACTAAGTTACTTTAGTTTCCTACTTAGAGTATGCTTCTATTTTCTAGTTATCTTGCTGTATAAGGTACTACTTATCTTATTTGGTGTAACTCTTTAGTTTATAAATAATACAATGGAGGGAGGAAGCAACACACAATCGGCTGCCCTTTCTTGTAGTCTCACTTCGTCGTCTCTCTCAATCTCTCAATCTCTCTCTCTCTTTTCTCTTTCTCCTCTCTCCAGTTATTGGTTACAGGTATTGGGTTTGTTATAGAAACTAAGAGGAGTCTCAAATTAGCAAGTGAAACAAAGCTTTACAGTTTCAAATCAACAAGGCAGACTGGGGTCATGTTTTGGTGGAATGGAACTTCAATAGAGAAGATCAATAATCCAAAATTGGTCATATTAGGTGGTTAGCTATGTAGTTATAACAGATCTTATCTGGGATAAGTTATATCAGGTTAGATCCTTAGTTATAGAAAATCTTAACTGAACTCAGAAATCAAGACACAAAGGAATAATAGTAGTATAATCCAGAGTTACAGAATCAAAACACGTAGAAAAGTCCAACAGAATGTGTAGGAGACTTACTGGTTTGTAGGGAAATAAAATGAAAACTATAATACAAGAAGAGATTAGCATGGGATTGGCTTCACCAGCCAGGGGACTTCTGCTTCACCATAGGATCTGTTCGAATTTACCACTGAAAAGAACACTAGTTTGCTGAACTATCCAAATCGTAGGAGGCAGGTCTCCTTATCTTTATTCATAATAAGTAGTTGAATAGAATCCAAATTGGAAACTCTCCAAGTGTGGGATATATCCTTCACAGTTAAGAAATAATTAAATAACAACTCATGGAAATAGTAACTCTTTAGAAACTCTTTGTAGAGAGAGTTTCTAGAAGTCTCACAAAATAGAAAGTCTTAGGCTTTATTTGGTTGGATTTCAATTTCAATTTTCTGGGAGTGATTTCAATTTTTGAGTATTATCATTCCATTTAAATAGAGATTTAATATGTCAAAGTAGAAATCTTTAAATAAGTTCTGAGGCTGGAGTATTTCGCGCTAAGGAGTTTAATGAGAACGGGTTTTCTCAAAAGATGGAAAAAATGCCATTTGCTTTGAAAGCTCAAAGAAAACTGATGCAGTTGGGCGTTGATTTAATTAGGGTTAATTTTTTAATTTGATTTGTTTATTTATTTCCCTTTTTTTAGAGTTAGAAGTCCATCACATCTGAGCCAAATTTTATTTCTATTTTGGTGATAGATTCACATTTCAGTTTCGGAATAGGAAGAGGGTTATTTTAAGTCTTTAAACCGAGCTCCTCTCTCTCTCTCTCTCTCTCTTTGTTTTTCTGAGAAATACTTCCTGTACCACTTTTTCTCTCTTCTTCCCTCCCACTCTCTCTTTTTGTATCTTTAAACGGGAGAGTGAAAATAAGAAATAGATGAAAAAGTAAAGAAATTTGAAAGCCCTAATATTTCATATGTTTTATTCCATTAAAGGGACGAGGGAAGGTTCATGTCCTCTTGTTTTTCTCTTTAGTTTTCTTTGCAAAGTCAACAAATTAGTCTTTGCAGGTGTTTCTTTCCTTGCATTCTTTCCACACGAATTATAGTTTCTAGATCAAATCTTGAAAATTTCACCTTTTGGCTGGTTTTTTATTTATGTTTAAATTCCTTCCTCTAATGTGAATGAAAATGAATAACAGATGCGAGGTTAGGGTTTGCGGGGTTTGTTCATTATAGGGGTGCTTTCTTTCCTGTGTTTAGGTTGGATGAACTTTTCTGTTGGAATTATTGAAAGGTTTAATTTTTCTTTCAAGACTTTTTGGTAGACAGGTTGTTACCTTTCTGAATTTTAAGATTCCTTGTCTATGTGATGCTCTTTTCTACAAGTGTGGGTGTCTAATCTTGCTCAAGTTCCCCACGGACTCCACTCTTCCACACAACACCCCCAAGTGTGGGTGTCTAATCTTCTCTAAAACATATATGCACTATAAGATTATGTTGAATATCAGATGGCAAGTCCTTCTAAAAATTACTAGCAATTATATGAATCAAACTTTGTTCCATAATATTTATGATAACACATTGATTTTGAAACCTACAAAATAAGGTTTTTGTTTTAGTTAAACGAGGATAATAGCTTTTAAGAGTTCTATTTTGATTATATTAACTTTAAATCAGAATAAGAGAGTGATTAAGAATTTAAAACTATTGTACTTGGCATATAGGATTGGCATTCCACAACTCATCTATTCTCTAATATACTTATTTATTTTCTTTCATACGATCAGAATTCTAAGTACGTTTTGTGAATCATATTTTTCTTATCAACTAAGTCCTTGTGGAGATCATGTCTGCGAATATGAAATTAGTTAAAATTTCTCAACTCTAACTTTGTGCTTTCCAGAATCAGTTATTTATTATTTAATCATAATCTGATCACTTTATTGTCCTCATATTTTTGGGATCTCTTCTACTACCCAAATACTAAACTTGACCTAACTTTAAAGCTGATCCTAATTTTGGATTTGTTGTAATTGCAGTTTTCGTGCATTCTGATTTAATGTTTAGAATTCACTATTTTTTTTAATTGGTTTAAATTTGAATGTTGAATCATTGCAATCTTTTTTGGCTTTGTCAATCTAACATCATCCTAAGTAATCCTATTAGATGTGCATTTTGGCTTTATATATATTATTTCAATATAATATTATTTTTGTTGTTATATATATTGTTTCAGTGTATAAATGAACAAATCTATTCAAATTTTAAATCGTAGTGAACATATATCATTTTCGGTAGTTTACTTTCAAACAAATTTAAATAAAATAAAATGAATTGGAGAAAACATGAATCAAGCAATTTTTCATAATCTTTATAACAACATGATGGTTTTGCTATCTACCAAATATATATATATATATATATTACAGGATCGAGATATGCTAAAATCCAGGGAAGTAGTGATCTCCTGGTTCTGTATAGCAATCAGAACGAGATAGGTGCAATACCTTACTCCGATCCAGCAAGGAGACTAACACTGAGATGGGTGCAATACCTTACTCAGAACTAAATTTGTGCTTAAATAAAATAAACAAGCAAAGAATAAAACCATAAACTGAAATAAAAGATATGGAATTACAGAAAATTAAAAGCTGCTTAACTAAATCTATATCTTGGAATCAAGAGGCTCGACTGTAGGCTTTGATCCAAGGATAGAAGAAGAAGCTGCTATGCAGATGCAGATGCAGATGCAGAAAAGAAGCTAATAAAGAAAATACTTTGAAATATATCTTTGAAAGTAAAGTTTACAATATTTGGAGATATTTTTGATCCAGAGTTCTTGAATCTCTGGATAGGCTTAGGACGGTTTGGGTTAGAGGATTTGAGAAGAAGAAGGTTGGGTTGGCTTTGAGCTGCAGGTAGCTAACCTTTGATGGACGATCAGACTTGGGATGATCGGAGTTTGTTGAAGTCCGGCGAGATGCTTGGAGAGATCTTGTGGAAGCACAACTTGCTTTGGAGCTTCTCTCTCTTAGTCTCTCAAATTTGGAGTTCAAAATTCCAAGTGATTTGGGAGAAGGGGAGATGCTCCTTTTATAACATAAGGAGGCTCATTTGGATTACATTTGGATTTGGGTTGCATTTGGGTTTCATTTGGAACTGTACCAAATTAGGTACTATTTGACATTTCATTTGTCACTATTTGACACTGTGCACTTAAATTTGCATTTGGAGTGAACAGTTGTTGCCGACAATTGTGGAACTGTTGGCGCCGAAAGTTGGAGTTGCTATCGACAAATGATTTTGATGACTTTGCTGCCGATAGTTGATTTGGAATCTTCAATGATCTTACCACGGCATTCCACGTGTCAGGGACACTGTTCTCCATATTGGTTTGATCAAGAAATTTGTATCCTATTTATTTGAGCCGGATATTGGCCGGACTGTCCTATGACCTGGGACAGTAACAGTACCCCCTTTCCTTAAAGGTTGTCCGGGGTTAATTGACTAGGTGTATTTTAACGACTGCACCTCGTCGGCTAGTTTATAACCGTCTTAGCAGACGTTTGGGACCAAACTTATTTGGTCGAGGAAGACTTTGCATTAACTGCCCGTCGAGACCGACGGGAGGTAACTTCTTTGAATTTGCTGGAGGAGGACGCCGTAAGACTGTCAGGGACGAAGTCAGGGTCAACCTCATATGGATCTTGCCCATAGCAGAGTTCATGGGCAGGAACAGATCTTTGCATAGATTTGAGACTGTAGGCACCATCACTGGAGCCTTCATTGTCTTCATTGTCTGAGTCGGATCTGAGCTCTGCTAGACGAGCACGAAGGGCTTCCTTCTCACTTTTGGTGCTTGATTTGGAGGAGCTTTGGATCTTTGGAACAGGCTGGAGACCTGTGAGGCTTTTGATTAAAGCATTTTTTTCACATTTGGAGACATCACAGTTGTCCCACCATTTGATATTGAATGACCGGCAGAGGACTGGGGCAATCCAGTCATTTACCTGATAATCATAAATTTGGTATTCCCAGAATAATATCCATGCGAGACGGCAGTGGAGAAAGAATCTGAGAAGATCTGGTTGGTGAGGTTGGGGTGTTGAGTTTTGAGAAAATATTTGGAAGGAATCTTGGATTTGTGGGGGTAAGATTTCCTCCATAGGACCATATTGGTCCCACCATTTGGGAAACCAATTGGGAGTTTGGTTGTTAAATTTGTATTCAAAACAGAAGAACCAAGAGTGGCGGTTGGTTCTATTTTGAAAAGTGAAAGCTTTGAACCAGGCTTCCTGGTAATCCATGTATGTAAAGTTTTGTGGGGAAAAGGTATTTGAAAAGCTTCTTTGGTTTAGGGGATGGGTCCCCCAGTCTTGGAGAGACAGGATTTTGCAGATGGTTACAGTTGTATGTGTAACCAGAGTTGGGTCAGTCCTGTCATAATTAAGTTTGAATCTGACAGAATCAGTTTCTACGAGAATGTACTCGTAATATTCTTGATGTTTTGCCTGGGAGTTGGAATAGTGATTCCATCCTTTGTAGAAAACTGCTTGTGCCATCATGATTGGCGAGTCAAGATATTTGTATAAGGGCTCTTCAATAGTGAAGAGGTCTTCTTTGCATGTCTTTTCATAATATTGGCTTTTGAGTTTGGAACCTTGTGCTGTTTGAAGAGGTTTGGCTTGTGTAGTTTGGAGGCTGGAACCAGCCTTATTTGTGGGTTGGATGGGTCCTGCGGTAGAACCTACTACCACAGCATGGGAATAAGGTGTTTTGGTGGTAGCCATTTGGGTCTGGCTACGGGTAACAATTTGGTGAGATGGTGCAGCAGAGGCAGCAGCAGCACCATAGCTAGATTTGGTTTTGACAACAGAATTTGAGGAAGTGGACTCCTTAGGGGGAGCCATCCTGATAAGGTTAATTTGAGGAGTCTGGCCCTGTAAGAATTCACGGGTAAGAAAGTCAGGGACAGAATTGGAATCTCCTTTAATATATTCTATTTGAAATTCAAAAATTGATAATAAAGCTTGCCATCGGGCAAAAATTTGTTTTGATGCAAGATTTGAAACATCATTTTGTAAAACATATTTAGCTGCGCTACAATCAACACGAACTAAAAATGGTTTATTTAATAATGTATTTTGAAATTTTTGAATGCAGAGAACAATCGATAAAATTTCCTTTTTGATGGTACTATAATTCTTTTGAGCAGAATTCCAAATACCAGAAGTAAATTGGACTAATTGTTCTTTGTTATTATCAGGATTTCTTTGTTTAAGAATTCCTCCATATCCAATATCAGAGGCATCAGTTTCAACAATCTTAAATGCCTCAGGGTTTGGAATAAATAAACAAGGAATTTCTTTAACAAGTTTTTTGATTGTTTGAACGGCAGTTGTTTGGGTTTGAGACCAAGGGGTTGGTTTCTTTTTAAGCCGAAGGTAAAGAGGTTCGGCAATCTTACTGATTTGGGGAAGAAAATCACGAACGTAATTTAGACTTCCTAAAAATCTTTGTAATTGAGTTTTATCAAGGATTTGATCAGGGAATTTTTCACCAAAGGTGATGGCACGATCGATAGGGGTAAGAGTACCTTTCTCGATCAAGTGGCCAAGGAACCTTACTTTGGTAAGGAAAAATTCCATTTTTCTTTTTGACAAAACAAGACCATTTGATTTAATGATTTGATAAAATGTTCTTAGGTGTTTGAAGTGTTGTTCAACAGAATTTGAGAAAACCAGGACATCATCAATATAGACAATGGTGAATTGTCCATATGGATTGAATATGTCATTCATGATTTTCTGGAATTCACTAGGGGCGTTTTTGAGGCCGAATGGCATAACATTCCATTCATAAAGGCCAAAGGGTGTTGTGAAGGCAGTTTTATAGCGATCCTTATCATGGATTTGGATCTGCCAGAATCCAGACTTCATATCAAATTTGGAAAAGATTTTTGCTTGATAAATTCTTTGTAAAAGATCCTTTTGATTTGGGATTGGATATCTGACCCATTGGAGAGCATCATTTAAGGGTTTGTAATTGACTACTAGCCGAGGAGTACCTCTTTCTATTTCAGCAGCCTTATTGACATAGAAGGCTGTACAACTCCAAGGTGAGGTACTGGGACGGATAAGTTTTTTGGCTAAGAGATCATTGATCTCTTCTTTGCACGTCTCAAGAAGAGTTTGATTCATTTGAGCTGGGCGTGCTTTAGTAGGGATTTGAAGATCTGAGAACCCAGTAGCATAAGGTAGGGAAACCATATGCTGCTTTCGGTGCCAAAAGGCATCAGGAACATCAGAACAAAGATTGGTTTCAAATTTTGATTTAATTTGATTAATTTGTTGGACTGTTTTTGAATTTTTAAGATGATCAGAGATTCTTTCATGAAGAAGCTCGTCTTTGAGAAAATTTAAGTGTCTAATTTTCCTAATACTTTGGTCATTGGAATTTTGGGCTTGTAAGAATGGAAAGACAATTTTTTGTCCTTGAAATTTTGTGGAAATTCCATCTTGGGTTATTTTGAATGGTTTGATTTTTTCTAAAAATGGTTGACCAAGGATTATGGTTTGGTCAAGATCTTTAGCAAGGATGAAAGTTTGGGGAAGGCAAAGGCCTTGGTTGCAAACATGGGTGTTTGAAAGTTTGTATTGGACATTCAACCCAGATCCATTAGCCGTATTAAGGCGTTGGGTAGTTCTTTCATAGAACTGAGTTGGAATAGCACCTTCGTTGATGCAATTGGCATTAGCACCAGAATCAACTAAGGCAATAGCAGAAAATTTGAATGAAGCATTAATAACCAAAGTTATGCGAACATACCAATTTTGGCAGGATATGGTAGACACAAAACCAGGGATTGTTGGATTTGGTTCACCAAGCTCTTGCGTTGCAAAGGGGTTTATTAATGGTTCGTTGTTTGAAGTTGAAGCCTGTTGGTTTTGAGGTCTGTTTAAAAGGGCTATTTGTTGCTTAATTTGCTTTATTTCATACTGCAAAGATGCAGTAGTGGTTTCAAGGAATTTGATCCGACCAGAATGATCAGGTATAATAGGTTTTGATATTTTATCAAATTTTTGCATTATTTGATGGAGATTGTAAGGTTGAGGAGAGTTTTGGGTAGAAACATTGTTTCTGAGATGCTCAAGGCAGGCCTTCTTATGTTCTGGGTCTGCTAAGCTATCAATATAATCAAAAATATTTGAGTTTGGTGATGCACGAAGCATCCGGATAGATTTGGGAACACAATCTTCACAGCTAAGACCAATAATACAAGAATCACAATTACATGCTTGAAAATTCTCATTATTGGAGGAACTGGAAGAATTATGTTCAGAGGCTTGAATTTGATTAAGTTTGTTGTTTTCATCCTCAGAGGAAGATGAAGAAGTTTCTTGGAAAAGAGCAAGGATTTGGGTTTTATCTTGCTCAGAGATTTGTAAAGAATTAATTTTATTTGAGACTCTACAAAATTTGGCAATGTGTCCAGGCTTACCACATTTGAAACAACCTTGTGTGGTTTTATCTGGATTTTGATTCTTAAAATTTTTAGGTGCCTTGAAAGGCTTCCTATATTTGTTATATTTTGGCTTTGAAGGAGTTTTATGATAAAACTCAGGGGTTGTAAATGGTCTGTTAGACACATATTTTTTGGATTTGTGAAAATTCTTATAATATTTGCGAGAAGATTTGTGTTTGTGTTTAATTGGAGGTCTGAGAGGTGGAAATCCGAACTGTTCACAGAATCCTCCTAACTCGCGTTTGTAAAACTTGTTTTCTTTATGGATTTGTTTCTTAAGTCT
Organism: Macadamia integrifolia; assembly: GCF_013358625.1. Taxonomy (NCBI): domain Eukaryota; kingdom Viridiplantae; phylum Streptophyta; class Magnoliopsida; order Proteales; family Proteaceae; genus Macadamia; species Macadamia integrifolia. The sequence continues at coordinate 39,905 of NW_024868720.1, read as the reverse complement.
AATATCAGTACAGAGAGCAAGGCCTTCTTCGTGAATCAGACTAATGATTTGGCCATAGGACATTTGGTCATAGGGAATGATCCCATCATTTTCTTTCCTAAGGCGTTGTTTGATTTTTTCAGAAAACAAAGTTGGTAGTCCTGTAAGGAATTTTTCTTTCCAACAGGGAAGGTTTGCATCAGGCCTGGTCAAGACTTTGGTTAAAAAAATGTCTTTGTACCATTTGAAATCATGTAATTTCTTACATCTAAGGTTTGATAATTGTTCAGCTGTTCTATCTTTGAGACGAGAAGGGTTTCCTAAAAAGTAATTTGCAATGCTGAAAATAAGGGTATTAACAGCATCCTCAATAGGAATTCCTTCACCATCAAGGAGGGGAACACCATCTGGTGTGATTTGAACAGCCATTAAGATTTCTGTTTTTTGGACATCAGTCAGGACATAATCCCACCAACCTTTGAGTTGGCCAGTGAAGCCTGAAACAAGCAAGGTAGCCACAGCACTATCGGGTGTATTTTTGATACGATGTGCGTTGCTAACCATGGTCATTTCTTGGAGTTTGTTCATGAGATTATGCTCAGATAGGCCATCTATGTTCCATTCATAGATGATTCCACTTTGGTAGGAAGCCTGAGGAGCAGTTCCTCTAGCTTCAATTTGTAGGTCTGGGAAGACTGGGTGTTGGTTAGAACTTTGACCGATTTGGTTAATTTTGGGGAAGTCTTCTTCTTCAGAACTTGAGGAAGTGTCTGAAGAGCAACCTATGATATTGCGGACACCTCTATTGTTTGATTCAGCTGATGGTTCATCTAAGGGCTGGTTTTGGACTGGTGTTTGAGGATCACTTACATGTGCTTCAGCAGCATTAAGGATAGTCAAACGTTGGTTAATTTGATCTAAAACAAAAGATTTGTTAAGGGCGAGTTGTTGTTTTAGAGGAATATTATAAGGTTTGAATAAGGAAACAGAAGTTGGAACTGGAGCCGGTGTCAAGGATGAAGAGGCAACAGGTTTTGGTTGGACAAGGTTCTCAACTCTTGAAAGCTGATTACCTATGGTTTGAAGACTTAAATTTGTGAAGTTTAATTGTTCAATTTGTCTTCTGTTTGGATCTTCTTTGTCAGTAATTTTGAATGGAGAGGCTATTATCTCATTATTTTTGTAGTTATGTTTGATGCTTTCAACCGGAGGATGAATAGCATTAGTGGTTTGTCCCTCATAAAGAGTCCAGGCTTTATGAGAGGTGGTCTGAGTACATACCTGATTATGCCAGGGATAGTAAACATTATTATCCTGGGCATAGATATCAAAATATGTAAAAAAGAAAACATTTGTTTTAAGATTTGTCATAAAATTATACCAATTTGTTCTAATTTGAGCTTGTTGTTCAAGGTTAAAGGTTTTTAAGAACCATTTACGTTTTTCTTTGTTCTTTTGGGACTCAAAATCATTTCGAAGTAAAGGTTTGTCAATTTGATAATTTGTTTCTACTTGAATCATATAAACTCCGCCAGTTTTAGGGTTTTTAGGAGGAGGAGGAGGTTCAACCTCAGATTGAGTAGGAGACCTTTGATCATTGGCTTCAGAAGGGGTTGTATCAGGAACGGTAGAAGTGGTTTCGTAAGTTCCATGTACAATATTTTGATTATTTTGAACTCCCACAAGGTGAGGAAAAGGTGGAGTTGTTCTAGTTTGAGAAACCCATTGGTTTAAGTCAGAAGTTGATGCTTCAGAGCATGATCTTCTGGAACTTTGGTAAACCGGAGGGGTAGTTTGTCTGTTGAATCTAATGGCAACTAATCCGTCTGAATCCTGGGAAATAGAACGGATGCTGGTGTTTGAGACTTGAGGGGGAATAGCAGTCGTTTGCAGCTGCCATTCTTCAGGGAAAGAAATATCTTCCCATCGGCAAAGTTTGGGGTAGACAATTTGACCCTGAATACAATCAGTCTCAAGGTAAAGGGTTTGGCCTTTTGAAGATGTTCTTTTGGCTCGAGGTTGGACAGACTTCATTGCCTTGTATTTGATTCGATGAATAATAGAAATTGGGATGGTTCCATGCATTAATTTGTAACCATGAGTTTTGAGGTTAAGTTTGAGTGAATGTAAAATATTTGGATCTTCTAAAGCTATGGACATGTCAGGGTAGACATTAAAATGGACAGGTCCATAACATAAACTTGTTTCAATGGCTCCCAGAAGGGAATCATTGAACTCAAGGAACCTTTGGTCACAAAGGGCTAACAACATAGAAGTGTTAAGTCCTTCTCGGTGAAGGGGTTTGATGGCCACTTGGACTAAACCAATATGGACATAATTATATTTGCGGTCTTTGTATAAATCTTGTAGAGTAAGTGGATCAAAAAGTTGGATTTCTTGAGTTTGTGGGGTAAAATTTATAGTTTGTTCTACGGTCTTGACTGTTTCGAGTCCGAACCAGTCTCGATCATAGAGATCATTTTTTGAAATTTTTGGCATATCCCAACTTCTAAGTCGTCGGTTAATCTTTGAGGTTTGTTCATCATAATCAAGCACATTAGAACTTGTGCTTGCCTCACCTGCCGATCTCATCGACATGGAGCGGGGTAATCGACTCATAGTTTGAGAAATCTTAAACTTGGGGTAATCACCTAGATCTAAGTTTTAAGATGGTATTTCCAACATGACTTGGGCACAAACGTGGTCTTACACTCTTCTGCCACTCCTCCCAAGAATCCAAAGGCATATACCGCGTCGAAAAACTTAAAAGAAAATAATTACTCAAAAGAAAAGAAATCTGCAAAGAAATAAACCGAATCTATATATATATATATATATATATTTATATATATAAGTTAGATGAGGATAATAGCTTTTAAGAATTTTGTTTTGAGATTATTCACTTTAAGTCCGTATAAGAGAGTGATTAAGAAGCTAGAACTGTTAAGTCTGACATATAGAATTAGCATTCCACAACTCTTATCTTTTCTACTCTTCTCTTATATGCTTCTTTATTTTTTTTTTTTTCATACAATCAAAATTTCAAATAAGTCTTGTAAATCATACTTTCTTTATCGACCAAGTCCTTGTGGAGATTAGGTTTATTGATTTGTAATTAATTAAATTCTCTCAACACTGACTTTGTGTTTTTCATACTTAATTACTTGTTAATTAATCCTAATCTGACCATTTCATTGTCCTCATACTATGAGAATTTTATCTACTACCCAAATACTAAACTCAACCTAGTTTTAAGGCTGATCCGAGTTTTTGATTAACTATAATAAGAATTTTCATACATTTTTTTTAAAATTTTCAGAATTCACTATTTTTTCAATTGGTTTAAATCTGGATTTTGAATCATCGTAATTTTTTATGAACTTATTAATTTAACATCATCCTGAGCAACCCCCATTAGATGTGCATTTAGGCTTTATATAAATTATTTCAGTGTGGTACTTATTATAATTGGTGTTGTTATATATATTGTTTCAAAGTGTAAATAAACTGTTCCATTCAAATTTTAAATTCTAGTGAAGATATATCATTTTCGATAGTTCACTTTAAGTAAAATAAAATGAATTAGAGAAAACAAAATATACCCGCACTATAAGATCATGTTGAACTTCAAATAGCATAATATTATCCTTCTGAAAATTACTAGTATTCACATGAATCAAGCATTGTTTCATAATCTTTATGACAACATGATGGTTTTGATAAAATAATTTTTTCCTTTAGTTAGATGATGATAATTACTTTTAAGAGTTCCGTTTTGAGTCTATTCACTTTAAGTCTGTATAAGAGAGTATTAAGAATTTAGAACTGTTGAGCTTGGGATATGGGATTGGTTTTCTACAACTTTTTTCTTCTCTATTTCATTATTTTATATTATGATTAGAATTTCAAGTATTATAAATCATATTTTCTTTATCGACCAAGTCCTTATGTAAATCAGGTCTGTTAATATAGAATTAGTTGAAATCTTCAAATTCTAATTTTGTATTTTTCAGAATTAATTATTTGTTAATTAATTTTAATCTAACCACTTCATTATCATCATATTTCAAGGATTTCATCTACTACTAAAATACTAAACTCGACCTACTTTTAAAACTGATTCAAATTTCTGATTAACTGTAATTAGAGTTCTAGTATTCTTATTTAATTTTTAGAATTCACTACTTTTTCAATTGGGTTAAATCTAGAAATTGAATCATCACAGTATTTTGGGGCTTTGTTAATCTAACATCATCCTATCTAACTCTCATCAGATGTGCATTTAGGTTTTTTAAATATTGTTTCAGTATGTTGTTATTATTGTTGCTGTATATATTATTTTAGTGTGTACATGAAATGTTTTGTTTAAATTTTAAATTCAAGTGAATATATTATTTTAGGAAATTTACTTTCAAACTAATTTAAGTAACGCTAAAAAACTACCTAAAAAGGTTTAGACCTACTTAGCTGGATCCTCATAAAGCGATAGGGTTGGCTCCTGATTTATCTCGAGTTATTTTCTATATGAAAAAGAATTATTCACAAGGAGTTAATGACCTGGTAAGAGTATAATTTTTTTCTTCTTAAATAAATTATTTACTTGGAATGACCTTATAAGACATTCATTAATTGGAGTCATTGAACTACTTTTTTTCCAGCAAAAAATATTTTTTGAGTCTAGACTATAAGGAACTAAAGTGAGACTCTGGGGTAGCTTAAGAGGAGTCTTGGATGGCTCCTAAGGTAACAATCATATTCTTCTCCGAGTTGACCTATTTGAAAATGCTATTAATTCTACTGGCTACAGCCATGATAATGCCACTATTTTGTTTTATTTTCATCAGCTACTTCAGCAGAGTGCCCATGGCTATAAAACTGATATATACAACTTTTCGATTTATTTGTGGAAGATTCTTACAAATAAATAACCGTTTAAGAAAATGAAATATAATTTTTTTGGGTATCGCATGAATAATATCCTAGCGTCAAGAAGATGCCTAAGAGATATCCAGATATAATAAAAATGTTGTATTCACAATATTTGAGTGATAATGATCCTTACAAACACTCTGAGTTTTCTATTATCATGAAGAAGTTGACTCAAACATCTAAATGCCTTTCTTCAGAACTGAGACCACTGGGCGAAGCTTCAAACATCCAAATGTCTTCCAAATGTCTTGCTGAGGTACTTTTGCATCTAGCACCAGTTGATAGAAGGGCAATAATGTGCGTAAACAAGATATATACCCTCTTGACTATGTAGTCTATTGAAACTTTTTCTACCCTACCCCACCCCACCCGGCTGCCACCCCACCTGCCCTCCCCTACCCCTGCCTTTGTCCCTTCATTGGAACCTTGAGAGCCCTTCTAATTATAATAGATGTTAACTGCAAAAGCATAATAAGTCTTTAAAAAAAAAAACAAAGAACTAGAGTCTAGAGTTACTGTTTAGAGTAATAATAACAATGTAATCTAGAGATTCAAAATAATAACACAGCAAAAAAGTCCAACAGAATGTGTAAGAGACTTACTGGTTTGTGGTGAAATAAAATGGAAACTAGATATGACCAAGGCTTTGGGTGCATCTGGATAGTTTTGATTCACACTAGCACTCTCTTAGATATAATCGAAATCAAACCGAATTCCTAGGACCAAACCAATTCACTCTAAATTCCAACCCATCAGCTTTGTCCCTAATTTTATTATTCAATCACTCATTCAGTTAACTTAGAAGTCCTCAAGTCTACTCAAATCAAATGTGCATCAGTAGAACCTGATTTCAATTTTGAGAAAATCTTTTTTGACTACCAGGGATCAAACCTATTAGGTCTTAAACTCCTCAAGTAGTCCGACCCATAATCCATGTACTCAGTGGTTACAATGAAAGGTGGGTGGCTTTCTAAATCTAACAAGTTAGAAAAATGCATCACAAAAGGAAAAAAAGAAAGATATACACATTTTCTCAAATAGCTCTTATATGTCAACTCTATGGCCCGAATCATTGTCCCTAGGTTAGTACTAATGAAACCAAATGCTATAGCTAAATTCTCACGTGCTAATGGATTGCGATTTCTTTCCCTTCCTCCTCAGATCAACAAGGATTCTAGAGAAGTTCCAATATTAAAGGGAATGGAGGAAGGGAGGGAGGGAGATGTAGAACACCGACCTAGGAAGACAGTGCAGAATCAGGCTTAGCCCTACTGTTCTGATTTCTGTGCAAAATATTATGTTGGAAGATTCGATGGAGGGTGGCACACTGCTTCTAGAAGTGTTTCTATTTTTATTTTATTAGTCCCTTAGGCCTTCTTTGGTATCATTTTCATTTTGATTTTTGTTCACAAAAATAGTTTTGGTTGCATTTGGTATCATTTATGGAGCTTGTTTCTATTTCAAAAAAATTGGTAAAACACAAAAACCAAAAAGAGATCAAGAGTCATTTATGTGTTTTGTTCAAAAATGATTTTCAGTTATTTTTGCGCTGGACTTTAATGAGCATATGCTTAAAGGCTCAATATGGAGAGGTAAAGTAGTCATTTGCTTTGTAGTTAGAAAAATCCAAACCCCTTACCCCCTCTTCTTCAGTCCAAAGTGGAGAAAGAGAGTTATAAGGAAAATGGGTGAAGGGAATCTCTTCATCCATTTCTTTAAAAAACTATTTTTCACATAGAGATACTAAACTATTTCTCACAAAAAATAATTTTTGTCTTTACCAAACCATTTTTATGTTTTGACAAAAAATGATTTTCATTAATGATTTTTGTTAGATAGATAAAAGTAAAAAAATAAAATTGATACCAAAGAGGGCCTTAGTTAAGGCTATCTTGGGTTGGAGGTCAATTTCAATTTCTGTTATAGTTATGCAAATTCATTTTGAGAAAACTATTTTTTTTTTATCAGAATATGAAATCATTTGGTTACTATGTGCAGAATGGATTCTAGATAGAGAAATAGGTTTGAGTTGCACATATCCATAAACATACACACCCAAAAGAATTTGCAATATTTCCTGCGGAATATTGTATAATGTATAAAATAAGAACGATATTTGCTCCTGACATTAGTCTTTATTATAGGATACCTCCCAAACTTACCCTAATCCAATTTTTGGGAATTTTAGTGAGTAGCTTAGTGAATAAATAAATAAATAAGTAAAAGACGTCAACCTTGGAGGAGAAGAAGTGGTTTTAGGTAACGTCCCAATTTGATGCACACCCTTCTTCCGGAGGAAGAGGGCATGTCCAGTAAGGGTCGGTGCCCCTCTCTCAATTGGGATCTGAGATGTTCCAGAAGATGGTAGCTGCAGTAAGGGTTAGTGGCCCCATTGTCAATTGGGATCTTGGTGATTATTTATGCTCAAAACTCATTAATATCTTATGCTCCTAAGGGAATGTGCTAAACTTCCTCTCAACTTTGATACTCTCTAAACCATTTGAATACTATGTCATAAGAGAAAGCAACTGAGGAAAATCAGATATTGCATATCCATTTCATTCCCGTTTGGATATCTGTATGAAAATATTAACTAAAATTCACATAAGTAAGGACTAATTGTTAAGCCAAATGAAATGCGTTTATCAAATCCAATAAAGGTAATTAAATAGGTAATTAATGATGAGAGAGGGGTTAGCTCTACCCGTTTAGTTTTCTCCAATATCTCATAGTTGTAGACAGATTCATTGTCGAACATATTTTCATTTTTGTTCCATTTAAGTGTTGTTTCTTTTTATCAAAGAAAATGAGACTTAAAATAGGAGGGGCTTGACAATAAACAATGTGTGAGGACTCTTCATATTATGTTTATGACAATATGGTACAAAAAACATGAAGCCTTTGATAAACTTGGTATGTATGATTCGCTAAACTTCACTTTGTCCATTGAATTATGGTCCTATACGGGAAATGGTTTGATTTTGATTTGAAATAATAGTGTAGGACAAAAAATAGAAATTAAGAGCAGGCTTAAGTTAGCAAACTGAAATAAAGCTCTGTAGTTCCATATCAACAAGGCAGATTTGACTCAAGTTTAGGTGGAATGGAGCTTTATTAGAGAAGATTAGTAACCCAAATTTGGTCATATCAGGTGGTTAGATCTATAGTTATAACTGGGCTAAGTCATATCAGATTAGATCTTTAGTTATAACAGATGTTAACTGCAAAGGCATAGTAGGTTATCTTAATCAGAGAAAAAAAAAAAAAAATAGGACTGGAGTCTGGGGTTACTACTTAGAGTCATAATAACAATGTAATCTAGAGATTCAGAATCATAACTAGGAGTGCAACAGGGCTGGGTTGGGCCGGGCTTCTTAAAACCTTAAACTAACTTTGACTCCCCTTAACTGGGTATACCCTGACCCTGACCCTGACCCTGACTCAGGACCACAAAACTTCAACACGGGCCCAACCCTTCAAGGTTCAATTCAACCCTTACCTGCCTTGATTGGTCCTGATTTTTCAGGGTTAGGCCGAGATGACCCTAATTGACCCTGACCCTGATTGACCCTGGTTTGCCATCAAAGGCCGGGTATACCATGATCTTGACCTTGTAAAATATGAAATACTAAAAAGTAAAGAATATTCATAATAAAGAGGAGGTAAAAAAAAAAAGAAAAAAGTCACAGATTACTTATCATGATGAGAACATCCTAAAACAAACATTCAAACAATACAAATAACTCCAACTATTATGATAAACAAAGAGGAGATAATCCTAAAAAAACAAATAATCCAAAAACTTTTAATTATTTGTCATAATAAAAAAAGAGATCATCATAATAAGGCAAACAATCCAAAAATCTCAAAACCCTTATAATTTTAAACAAAGAGGAGAACATCCTAAGAAAACAAAAAATCCAAAGTCAACATCAGGGGCAAAAACTAAGGCTGAGTCAGGCCAAAATTAGTGCCAAAAGTCAAGGTAAAAAACCCAGGGCTGGGTTCAAAGGCGGGCTGGGAGGGTCAAAGACATCAACCCTTACCCGCCCTAACCCTGAGTTGGAGTAAAAAATTTCAAGGTCGGGTCGGCCCTCAAGGCCAAAATTTTCGGATCAGAATGGGATCAGGGCAATTTGGGCCGTCAGGGCCAAACTTGCACCCCTAATCATTATACAACAGAAAAGTCCAATAGAATGTGTAGAAGACTTACTAGTTTGCGGGGAAATAAAAGGAGAACTAGATATGACCATGGCTTTGGGTGCAATGTTCAAAACTGAATTTGTATCCAGATCAATTTTGATTCACACTAGCACTCTCTTGGACAGAATCAAAATCATGCTGGATTCCTAGAACCAAACCAATTCACTTTAAATTCCCACCCATAAGTTTTGTCGCTAATTTTATCATTCAATCACTCTTTCGGTAAACTTAGAAGTCCTCAAGTCTACTCAAATCAAATGTGATTCAGAGAATTTGGTTTTTAAGTTTAAACCATGGACAACAACACAATTATTGCCTAATAAAAGAAAGGAACCGTCTACTTCCATATTCTAAATCTTGAGTTAATTAAGCAAAGTTCATAGAGAAGGATATAAATGTAAAATAAAATAAGAGTTCAATAACAAATATGTTACCAGGTATCAAGTAACTACAACTTGAGAGTAAAAAAGAGGAGACGATATAGAGAGAGAATAAATCAGACAACAAAAAGTACAGTAGTGAATTTATCACTGAGAATTTCCTAACACTACTATTACTATTACCAACCCAATGGGTCCAACAATGGTCCATTGTAACACTCTGGTCCCATTAACCTTACACAATATTGTCTTCTTTGGCCTATGGATTTAAAGCTTTGAGGCCCATGGGCCAAAGAGAATAATATTGTGCAATGTTAATGGGTTGGGGTGTTACAAAGGGTATTAAAATAGACTCTGACAGCGTATGAGACCACAGCGGGGACACTATACCGAAAGAGGAGAAGTTGTGACAACTGTGACCCAAGAATACGACAAATACCATACCCGTCTGGGAGATCGATGAGGTATCCCTACTAAGAATATGAAAAGTACCAAGGGGGTAGGAGATCGGTGAAGGTGTGCAAACTTTAGTCCCATATCGCCTAAGGAGAGATTACTGGACTAGTTTATAACCTCCAGTCTCCTTAATATGGCACAACGCGTTTTAAAGCCTTGAGGCCCATTGGCCAAAGAGGACAATATTGTGCTAGGTTAATGGGGTCAGGGCTTTATAATTGGTATAAGAGCCAACCCCGACAGCTTGTCGGGCTACCGTGGAGATGCTGTGCTGAAAGGAGGGAAGTGTGATGACCCAAAAAGTACCAACAGGTTTAGGAGATCGGTGAGGGTCTACAAATTTTAGTCCCACATCACCTAGGGAGAGATTACTGGACTAGTTTATAATCTCTAGCCTCCTTAACATGGCACAACACGTTTTAAAGCCTTGACGCCAGTAGGCTAAAGCATGTGAGGTTTTCCCACCAAGAATAAGACAAATACCAGGGGGTTTGAAAGATCGGTGAGGGTGTGCACACTTTAGTTCCACATAGACTAGAAAGAGATTAGTAGACTAATTAATAACCTCTAACCTCCTTAACAAGACGGGGTGTTACATCCATGACCCCTATAAGACTTAACATAACAATGGACAAAGTTAAGTTTATCAAAACATATATACCAAGTTTGTCAAAGGAATAGATGTGTTCAAATTATGTACCATGGAGGTCTCTTTTGCACTAAGTAATCACAACAAAAAACAATCCCTTCACGTTTTTTGTACCATATTGTCATAAACATAATATGAAGATTGAGATATTGAAGAAAACTAAAGAGACAGAGCTAACCCCAACTTCTCTTATCATTGACTACCTATTGGGAAATTTACGTGTACCACCCTTAAAAAAAATCAAATGACATATGAGGGTCACTTTATCCTGAAATTACTTCCACTTCCATTTTTTGTGACAATGTTAACTTAGAGCTTTGGAAAATAGGAAAAGACGATATTGACCTTGTTATATCCTCCACGGCTCCCAATAAATTATTAAGAGAAAACTTAAGTGGGACCCACCATCTCTTCTTCTTCTTCACAACCAAGAAGGCTCAGAGAGAAAAGATAAGGAGCAGGTCTCTCCGACAACGACAATGTCTTCAGCTATATTGGCACTGAAGATCCTTCAGCCACTCTATCTTCCTACCACCGACACCAAATCCCCAGAAAAACTCCACAACAATGGTGCGAAGAGGAATAAGTTTCACAAAAACAAAGGGAGATTGTTGTGATGCCTTAGGTGGAGCAAATATTTTATATTCCTTTTCCTCGACACCATCATCGAAGTTAGAATCGGAGTCCTTAAGATCACCTAAATAGTAGCAAGTCATCAAAAGGCAGTGGCTGTAGAAATATGACCAACTTCCTCAAAATCTTCAGTAGCACATCCTTTGGCCAATAACTGTAGAAGAACCTCTTCTCCTCCTGGATGCTCTTCCAAGAACTTACTGACATCATATACCTTGCCATGAATGACCACCCAGCAATCTTTTACAGAGGTAAGGTGAGAGACCTGTAATAGAGAAAAACATTTGGTACTTCCCATTGCAAGAGAACTGAATTGTGTTGGGAAACTAGAAGTTTCTGGGTTGGTTTGTCATAGTTGGCAACATATATAGTCATATTTTTGTTGAGGAAGTAGATAATGATGAGTTGGAAGTGGTCAAATGGTCGTATACTGTGTTTCAAGGTCATTTTGGTCATTTTGCAGGATTACACATGCACCCGAATATCAGAAACACCTTTTTAGAGTGTATTGTGTGTTTTCACAGCATTTGACAAAGGCACAAAGTAGCAGGTGAAGGCCTTCTACAACAAAAGTTACAATTTCATAAGATCCTGCAATGGAATCCATTTTAAAGCTAATTTTGGAAAGCTTAATGGCAAATCTTAGCGGTGATATTTTTCAAGAAAATAAATATCATCGAGTCATGGTTCCAATGCAAGTTGAATTGTGTCATTTTGATTTCAGCTGACGAAGTTATAGTGGTTCATCTATTACACAAAAAGAATCAAATTGAGAGAAGATTGAAGAAGGTTGGTCGACATTGGGAAGAAAAATTAAGTTCATATTTTTCAGGTTATAGAGGTCATTTTGTAGTTTGTTTGGGTCAATTCGGGCATAAGACGAATGAGTTATATGCTAGATACCCTTTCGGTTAATCTGCTTGTTTGAGACGAGAATATTCCTTAGAATATTTCATTCAGTCGTTCGAAGCAAGACACACCATTTTTTTAAAGTGCGTTGATGTCATACTGACATCATCAGGTGCATATATGGACTCATTACACGTGCAATATCACGAGAAGATCTTTAATTTACGGCATGCACTTGCCGATTCGGATTGTCGAACTTTGGAAGGCCATATTTTGGCCATCTGAACTTTAATTTATGAGGCGTTTTTTGCTGTGCTTCAGAGAACGAGCACTACATCTTGTGCAGAGAAAACTCATTCTGTTTTTCTTTTAGAGAACAATGTGTTTGAAAAACCATGGAGGCTCTAATTATGAAGCTGGTTTGCACATTGGAGTACGTGCACACTGTGTCAAACACTCTAAATAACAAAGTGGTTGCGGTATTACTTAGGGAGAGATGATACATAATTTTAAATCCTTATTTTTTTTTTTTATTCTAGATTGTTGTTTCCTGTTGAGAAACCTAGAGTTAATGTAATGGGTGGGATTTTAATATTTATATTTAAATTTTTGTAAACCTAGCAAGTGGGTACATGGCTAGGGATTGGGGCTGCTGCCCTCATTTGTGTTATAGCACGAACCGAAGTAAGTATTGGTGTTCCTGAATCATTGCAACAACTAGAACTTGAGTACCGTATTGGGGAATTATCCATATTCCTCTGTGGATGTAGGCACTTTGGCCAAATCACGTATATCTGGTGTTATTGTCTCACTTTTATTTTAAACATATATTGAAACATGTATTGTGCAGAGTGGTGGGACACTGTCTGGTAGACCCAGCCACATTGTGGTGTAAAGTGGATGTGTCGTTGTTTGTGTGATTGATAATTATTGGATTGCCCCGATCAAACTAAATTTTGGAAACTGAAAGTTCCATTATTGGGATGTTAGTTCAATATTACAAGAAATTTGTTAGAACCACTGATTCACCCCCTCTGAGTGGCACCTGAGATTCACAGAATGAGAGAGAGAGAGAGAAGATAAAAAATAGTCTCTAACCTTGAAAATTCTCTCAGAAACAAAATTGTTTCACCTAATGGCACTTTGCTCTGGAGCTCAGCAGCTTCGGACATTGTTTAGAACTCCATTAGCTAAAGCCAAAGCTCCAACACCTTTATAGACGAATAAAGATAATGGCTGAAATGATGAAATATTCCCAAGAACAATCGAACATCCAACGACATTCCTTCACAAATACGCTCCCCAGATTTCCGAGTTCAGTTGTTAAGCTAGAATCAAAGAAACTTCATTTTAAGCATCGAGATTTCCACTTTGAATCTGAATCTGAATCTCTAGGCATTTCTCATGATGTCTATAGCTCATAATCTTCCGCCATTAAAGCGAGAAATGTAAGTTCCTCTTTGAATAAATTCTCTTGAAGCTAAAAAGGATGAAAGTAAAAGGAAAAAGGGAAAAGGAAAACTCTCAAATCCCCACCCCGAAAGAGTTTAGCAAAGTAGGGTGATACGTGTAATTTGGCCACTAGTAAAATCTAACTGGATGAAATCATCACTTAACATGAGTAAACTAGCAGAGTGGACTAATCTCTTATTAATTTATCAAAGTAGGGGTGGTACGTGTAATTTTTGAAAAAGTGACCCATACATATCATATGGGATTTTTTTTAGGGGTTGTATATGTAATTCTCCATTTCCTATTTATTTATTTTTATCGGGTCCCATAGATGCATTTCATTGTTCAAGGCTAAGCGATCAAAAGCAGTTTTATTTAATAGCTAGAGAACAACTTTGCAAGAAAACATAAACTAATCAGTTTTGAGTTTTGATATTCTAAAATTTCAAGCTTTGAAGTTAAAAGTCAGAAACAATGGATGTGGTTATTAGATGTTGGTTTGTTCTCTCTTTGTTACAGTATTATTTGGTTGTTTTTGTTCTTCAACGGCACTTTCCAATCCTGTTAATACTTTCATTCCCCTTAATTCAGCTTTAGGTCGTAAAAGTCTCCCTTTCTCCTTAACACTTTAATGATTGCTTTTCAGAATCCTGATGAAGACAAAATACCACTTTGATGGTGAATGATGTTATGAATTGATAAGAAGCCACTAACACAAATTTGAATTTTTGAGGTATTGCAGTATCTCGAGTTCGCTCAGATCATCGGGACATTAACTATAATCCTTAGTCTCAGGTTTGATTCTCCATCTGTATATCTACAATTTAAGTGGAGATCATGGCGGTGCATTACTGTGCTAATTTCTTCGAGAATTAATCAAAGTACGCATAAGCTGGCCAGGACACCTTGGTTAACAATATATATATATATATATATAATCCTTAGACGTATCTTACCACTACGGGATGTAGAATGGTGCTTCTAACTCTTGTCCGGATGAGGCCTCTCTTCTTATGGTTCCAATTGCATTTGGAGGCATGATCGTTGAAGTATGCTTCTGTTAGGTTCATCTTCCTCTCTCTCTTCAGATTGTGTTTTTTTGTGCAAAGCTTTTCTATGATTAGGCTATGTAGTTGGAATGTGTCCTTCTGAACAGAACCCATAGGCTAGTTAGCATGGTGTCATTTTATAACGGTTGGATGGATATTGGTTTTTAATCAATCTAAGAATAATCAAGCTAAATCGAAACTGATTTTAAATGGACTAATGATACATTTATCTATAAAATAAGCTATAAATGAGTTATAAACTTGCCGGGCCAAGCAAACAGACTTTAAATATGTTGGGCTCATAATTGGTCAGCTCCAATTGGGCAACTGAACGATGAATATAACACTTACACCAGAACGACTGAATATAATTAAGCCAAGCCATTTTAAACTTTAAATGGTAGAGTTCAATCGGGCTTGGAATTGAAACCCCTATCTGTCTGTATCAAATGTAACCAAACGTGCAAAATGATGGACATGGATTTGGCATCTTTTGTGTATTAGCAGAAGAAAAAACCCAGCAAATAAGATCACTATTCAAGGGTTTTTTCTTTTTTGGTCAAACTTATAGATATCCGGATTGACATAAGGATACATATACGAATGGATTGAACATTTTTGTCCCTTTGGAAATCAGGTTTTCAGCAATTTACCCTTGGTCCATACCATTCAACTACTACGTGATCAGCCTGGGCCAATACCAATATAAATCACCTGATACAGCCGATATGTGGCCTCGACCGGTTTGAATCCAGATCGATCGAACTATTAAAACCCTACCACCATCCCAATTGTTGCAAGCAGAGCGTAAACTAGTCATCTGATTCTCCTTTGTCTATTTCTTTTTCTTGTCAGGGCATTTGTGGAATGGAAGCATGGGTTCCTATTGTTTATTGTAGGTGGCCTGGAACAACCTCAAATTACTTAAGCTCCTAGGGCTTGGGCTGATGCTGCCTTTTCTAGATCTGGCCCATATGAAGCCTAATTTTACATTTACAACTTGAAAAATCTACCCGCACCTATAACTAGGCTTGCCTGCCTGCCAATCATTCTTTTATCTTTGAAGCCAATTGGGGCATCAGTGAATTGGATTGACAAATATAGGACCCGCATGATCAAAGAGGAGAAAATGTTACAAGGGATATAAGAGGGCATGAGAAAGGATAGCAAACAAATCTAGCTTGGAAAACAAAGATGGTAAGATGCTATGAGGACCTGACCTGGCCAGATTTGCATCTTGGCCCAGTTCGTCCAATCGCAAGTAAAAAGATCTTGGTATCAACAATGTTGGATGCATATCGACATCGGAAGATTAGTTTGATTAGATAGTCACACGTCAAATTTAGTAGATCCTGCAACAATTTTCTCATTGTATATGGTTTTTTTTTCCCTCCCCATTCATGTTGCATCACTATTTATACTTGTAACATGGCAATTTGGTTGATGCTCAAACTTTTTTTTTCTTTTTTTAGGTAAAAAAAAAAAAAAAAAGACAATGCTTTATTGTTGTGATCATAGCCCCCATGTCGAAACCCCCATACAACAAGTAGCAGTTTCTCAAAAACAGTGAGCAATAGTGGGGTGTGCCGATTGAAACTGTCACACCCCGTCTCCACTTACTTGAAGGCTGGTGACATGGACACACACACACGTGTCCACAATGCATCCAGGATCCATGATACAGTACGTTAAGTGCATAAATTTATGAAATGATTTTACGATCACAAGATAATAATAATAGTCAGTTATACATAATTGGTGAAGTCTAATGATATTGATCATATTTACCAAAAGAGTTTACACAACGAAAGTCAAGATTACGATTATGCCCCTAAGGTTACCACAAATATATACACACAAAATTATCTAAATAGAGGATATTACTTTCATCCTCAGCGTGCTCCAATAGCACAATCGTCCTCATGCGTAGCTAGCTCCTCATTCCAAAGTTCACTTTCGTAGAGAGTCGGCTCCTCACCCAACAACTCCAAATGGTTACCTGCATCAACATCTAAGAAGGGGACAACAACAGGGAGTGAGCATCCATGAAGCCCAATAAGGGGTACACACAAACAATCACAACATTCCATAAAAATAGAGATAAGTATAAATGCTCAACCACAATAATATCAATGAAATTAGATGAATGCAATAACATGATCCGATTATTAACCAACAATCCTAAGCAACAAATTCTAAGTCCAAAGTGGGTATTAGTGCTATTGCAACATAGCGGATATCCCTGATACACCGATTCGGAGAACCCCTTCGGTCTTCTAGCGATATACGCTAGTTGCGAGTCAGGAGCCTGCAGATTTCGATCCGAATAACCTCTTTGGCAACGTGCAAACCCTTAATGAATAATCCCACCCTACAGCCATAGTTCCGGTCTGGAGAACCCCTTCGGGTCATCCGAGTTGTAGGACAGTCATGGTCTTAGTCCGGAGAATCCCTTCAGATTCCGTGTTGTGCTGTGGGATAGCCAATACATAAACTCCCATTGGCAAGGGCTATAGTACCTGGGTTATTTTCCTAACCCAACAGATTCTAAGTCAATATTGGTTATTAGTACTATTGCAACATAGGGGATATCCCTGGTTCATC
Organism: Macadamia integrifolia; assembly: GCF_013358625.1. NCBI lineage: Eukaryota > Viridiplantae > Streptophyta > Magnoliopsida > Proteales > Proteaceae > Macadamia > Macadamia integrifolia. Next base: position 22,722 of record NW_024868720.1, on the reverse strand, counting down.
GGTCCAGAGAACCCCTTCGGTCTTCCAGCGATATATGCTAATTGCGAGTTAGGAGCCTACATGTTCCAGTCTAGAGAACCCCTTCGGCTACCTGCAAACCCCTAATGAATAATCACATCCTACAGCCACGGTCCCGGTCCAAAGAACCCCTTCGGGTCATTTGAGCTATAGGAAAGTCATGGTCCTAGTCCGGACAACCCCTTCAGGTCTCCATGCTGTGCTGTGGGATAGCCAATACATAAACCCTTATTGGCAAGGATTGTAGTACCAGGGTGGTTATCCTAGCCCAATGCATTCTAACATGCCACATTCCACATCATGGTCATACTCATACATACACCATCATACCATTATGCAATATCACATTCACTAAATAGAACAAATTTACAATATGCAATCCATTTTGATCATTAGTATAAACATCATGTTTAAATAACAATATCATCAATATCCATGATTCAATATTCAATCAGAAAACTAATTTAACATGCAATTACCATAAACATATGCATGAGTAACATGTTATAAACACTCCATAAATAACACAAAATTCCCTCACCTCGAGTCCTAGGTGATGATGGACAGCCAATAGCCTCGCACCACATTATCTCATCACCTCTTGGTTCTACTCCTAGGATACATAATATTTTTTTAAAAAATAAATCATCCATAGAGAAATGCACATGTTTTAGCTTCATTTCATATTTCTCTTTTCTCTGAAATCATTCTCAAATTAGGGGTTTTATGACTACAAGACTGATTTATATGTGGGGGACATTCTCCCACCATAATTAACTTAGATTAAGTGTAATTAAGGAGTTGGTTAAGATGGGTTTATATAATGCACCCAAATTTTTCCAAAATTCAAGTCACGACTAAGCTAAATTAGGGAATTTCGGTTGAGGGTTTATGTGGTGATCACCAATGGCCTGTGTGGTTACCCCAATCCATTATTCATGTATTTAATTTTATTTTTCCCAACCCAATTTTGGGTTTGAATGGCGGAGTATAGAATGTTTGGGCAAAACCCACCATTTCTAGGGTTTAGTTACCAAAATTGGGATTTCACTATGGAGGGTTCATGGACTCAAATTGATCAATTAATTTTACTAGGATAAGTCTCTTACACTAAACCTGTCACACCCCGTTCACACTGAACCGGGCCAGTGACCGAGTTAACACCGGTTAACTCAAACCTACCAGGATCATCAGATACTGTATTCCACCACAGCATACGCACAACTAATATAAGTTCATCAGATCAGCGGAAGACTAAGTTTTACCTGTGAATAAATCCCATATACTTGATACCCGAATTGTGATAGAATAATTATATACATGTGGGCCCGAAGGCATGATAATTACACAATAAAAGTACAATTCATATATCAAGTATATACAGGAAATCATCAAAACAATCAGAGTACACAGCTCGGCTCGGTATCAAGGCTAGAGCTCAGCTCGGCATCAAGGGTTGAGCCCAGCTCCGCATCACGTAGTAGAGCTCAGCTCGGCCTCAGAAGTGGAGCTCAGCACGGCCTCAAACTGGAGCTCAGCTCGGCCTCAGAACTACTGTCCCGCAGCACAACTCTCGCACGAGCAGTCAGTGTCGTGCTCTAACTCCTCAGGGGTCCACCAGTCTTCTTCAGGAAACTCGACTGTGGGACCCACCCCATGCTCCTCAGATGAATGACCTGCAAAATCATCTAAAAAGGGGGTGTACACGTGGGATGAGCTCACTAGCTCAGTAAGGAGAAAGATGGACCACACAGCAGTCCACACATCACAACACATCATATGCACTACATGCCATGCTATACATTTTAAATCACATCCACCTAAGCAACATTACTAAGTCCTTGGTTTTAGTGCTACTACAACCACAGTGCGCGTATACTCCGGGTACGAGCCGCGAACTCCCTCCCGCGATACGCCCATAGGGCTGTCGGAGAAGGCCCACCGTGAGTACTCGGAAAAGTAAAGACAATGTCGTCCACCGGATCTCAACAGAAATGTAAATGACTAAAAATAAAGGTGCTGACTCCAGCAATTTAAAAGCAGTACGATTGGCCCTCTTGAATGTACCACCGGGGTTGCCAACTGTCCTACATGACTCATCGGGCATTATGTCTAACCGCCACAGTGACCCAGACGACCGCGACCACTGCTTCCCCCCAAATGATAATCCAACACCTTAACCCCTGTTGGGAAGGGTCGTAGCACGGGATGGTGAAAATCCTAATACCGCATGCTCCTATATGACAATAGTACGATTGCATAATGCCTCCGCGTCCCATTCCACGGGCCACCAATGCACTCGTCTCCAAGCCGACTACGGCATCTAGTCTATCAATGCATCATGCACAATGATGTCCACATTCAACATATAAGCATCTCATTCAATTGGCAATTGGAAAGTAAACATAGCACATATGCACATCAATGTGTGGAATGAATAGTCTACATAGCATATTCATGATGGCATGACTAGACTAGATATAATTAAATGAATGCCAAACAATGCCTTGAAACAAGGCCAAATGTCCTCTCCCCACTTACTTGTAGCGTACGAGGATTCTCGTTTGGTACGGGTGAGATCCGGTGCGAATGGGGTAGGATTTGGTGAACCTAACATAATTGAGCGAGGTTAGTACTTCACCATTTTAGGATCAAAATTAATGCGATCCGATGATAAAATCATGTTTAGAACGTTAAAAGAAGGTCACACGTCCGATTTGGGTTCGATCGGACATAAGGATCACCTTCGAGGCCACACGGGTGGGTTAGACAGGTGGGTAGTCTGGCCCACCGGTCCTAGCCACCGGTTGGGACCGACGGGTAGGGGCCCGCCGTTATGGCCCGCCGGTTAGGCCAGGGGCCCCTGCTAGGACCGACGGGTAGGGGCCCGTCGGTTGGGCCCGCTGGTTGGGCCCAAAGGCCCCCCTGCCTTCTCAGGTGGGTACCCACAGGCGGGTAGGGGCCCATCGGTTGTACCCACTGGTCTTGGCGGAAAACACCCTGTTTCTTCCCAACTTTCTCCATTCTTTGGGGATTCAAATGGCGCTTTTCCCCACCCATTCTTCACACCTTCAAGGTCCTATAGGATGGTTCTAACCTAGATCTAGGTTAGATTCATGTGATGGGAAACCATCTTACCTTCTTTGCTCAAGAACAACTTCAAGCCCTCAAAATCACTTCAAACTCACAATTCTTCTTCTACCTTGTCAAAATCTCTTCAAATCCTTCAAGATCAACACATAAATCATCTATTAAACCTTAGATTCATCATTCCAAAGGAGATTTACAATATCTCAAGAAACCATACTCGAATCAAGGGTTTAAAGCTTGGGTATGGTGAAAGTTCACAAAACCCAACTTTGCTTACCTCTAACTGTAGATCTAGAGTTGAAGATCACTCTCCCGGCGCCGGAATGGGAAGATCGAGCTTCGGCGCCACTGAAATCCCTCTTTTCTTCCTCTTCCTTCTCTTCCCTTCTTCTTCCCTTTCTTTTCTCTCTCCTCTTTACTATCCTCACCAACGTACGGGTGTCATAAATGAAAAGGAAATAAACATAATGCTATATATATATAATTCCTAATAAGTGAACAGTGCACATGGATGGGTCACTTAGGTGGGTGGGTGCACCCACCTGTCCTACCCACCTGAGGGCCAAAACTTGGGATTTTGACCGGGTTCGGGCCACAGCACGGACCCCACCCCCGGCATACGATGTAGCATACGTATATACCTTAAAATATGGATATAATACCTGTTTTATCCATACATGGCCTTATGGTAGGTGCATGTACACGGCTTGGGCACTCCCGTCTCTTCTGGCACTGGCTCGGACTTGTCGGGCCAGCCGGTGTTTAAGGTCACCCGTGCCATCATAGCCCATAAGGAACCCGCTCTAATTTCCTCTGGCTCGGTTCCTGCATGGTTAAACCGGTTCAACCGCGAAATCAGACCGGGTTTAAGAAGCGGGGTATTACATTACCCCCCTTCTGAAAAATTTCGTCCTCGAAATTGCGTATCTGGTTGATAAAAAAGATGAGGGTATTTGGCTTTCATTTCATCCTCTACCTCCCAAGATGCTTCTTCAAGTGAATGATCAGCCCATCGCACCTTTACATAGGAAATGGAGCGGTTGCGAAGGGTTTTCACCTTCCGGTCCAAAATTTCAGCTGGCTGTTCTGTATAGGTCATATCAGCTTCTAGGTACTCTGGTTCCACGGGTAGTACATGAGATGGATCATGCACATATCTCTTCAGCATGGATACATGGAATACATTGTGAACATCCCCAAGTGAAGGTGGCAGAGCAAGCATGTAGGCTACTGAGCCAACCCGGGATAAGATCTCAAATGGTCCAATGTATCTTGGGCTCAACTTCCCCTTTCTGTGAAACCTTTGCAAACCTTTAGTAGGAGAGATCTTGAGAAATACCTTTTCTCCTGGCTGAAACTCAATATCTTTTCTACGGGTGTCCGCATAGCTCTTTTGACGGGACTGAGCTGCTTTAATCCGCTCTCTAATAACGTCGACTTTGTCACAAGTCATCTGTATCATCTCAGGTCCTAACATTCGACGTTCACCTACCTCATCCCAATACAAAGGAGTCCTGCATTTTCTGCCATATAATGTCTCATACGGAGCCATCCCAATTGTAGCTTGGTAACTGTTATTATATGCAAACTCCATAAGAGGTATATATTCTTCCCAACTGCCACTCATCTCCATTGCACATGCCCTGAGCATGTCTTCTAATATCTGTATGGTTCGCTCCGACTGACCATCCGTCTGTGGGTGAAAAGCTGTACTCAAATTCAGCTGTGATCCCAAGGCACGCTGTAAGCTTTTCCAAAATCTGGAAGTGAACCTTGGGTCCCTATCTGAAACAATGCTTACTGGCACTCCATGTAAGCGCACTATGTTGTCCATGAAAAGTTGTGCTAGTTTGTTCATAGAGAACTTGGTCTTGATAGGAATAAAATGAGCAGTCTTGGTAAGCCGATCAACGATCACCCATATCGCGTCCATACCCTTAGGTGTACTTGGTAGTCCGGTGACGAAGTCCATCGTAATCCTTTCCCACTTCCATTCTGGTACTGGAAGTGGCTGAAGAGTCCCATAAGGTCGATGCCTCTCAGCTTTTACTTTCTGGCAGGTAAGACAAGTCGCCACATACAAAGCTATGGTGACTTTCATGTTTGGCCACCAGTAACTTTGTTTGAGGTCTTTGTACATTTTGGTACTTCCTGGGTGGAGTGAGTACTCGGAGCTGTGTGCTTCTCTCACTATCTTATCTTGTATATCCAAATCATCGGATACACACAATCTGTCTCGAAACATCAATGCCCCATCACTGGCTAAAGTAAAATCTGGGTCGTTCATTGTTTGGTCTTGAACCTTAACTCTGATCCGCTGCAATTCAGGATCCAAAGGTTGCTTCATTATCACCTCTTGCCTAATTGCCGGATGCACCTGTAGAGCCGTCAAGGATACAGTCAACCATTTAAGGTTTTCTGGTTGAGGTTCAAGCTCTAAGGTTGCCCCTTCATACAAGAGGGTTTCATCCATTAGCATCGCCTCTTGCACGAGTGGTGAGCTGACTGCTAAGTATGAGAGCGACACAGTCTGGGTCTTCCGACTCAATGCATCTGCCACTACATTTGCCTTGCCGGGATGCTACTGAATGTCGCAGTCATAATCCTTCATGAGTTCAAGCCATCTTCTCTGTCTCATGTTCAAATCCTTCTGGGTGAAGAAGTACTTCAGGCTTTTGTGATCACTGTATATCTCACATCTCTCCCCATACAAATAATGTCGCCAGATCTTAAGGGCAAAAATGACTGCAGCTAGTTCCAAGTCATGAGTGGGGTAATTCTTCTTATACTCCTTTAGTTGTCGGGATGCATACGCTATTACCTTACCGCGTTGCATGAGAACACAACCCAAACCAACTTTGGAAGCATCGGTATAGACTGTCATTCCACCTGTGCCTTCAGGAATAGTCAGCACTGGGGCAGTCACCAACCTTTCTTTCAATTCCTGGAAGCTCTTCTCACATTCCTCTGCCCAGTCGAATTTCACACCCTTTTTAGTCAACTTGGTCATTGGTGCTGAGATTCGGGCGAAATTCTCAATGAAACGCCGGTAGTATCCAGCCAAACCCAAGAAGCTTCTAATTTCGGTAACATTCTTGGGGCTTTCCCATTCTACTACTGCTTTCACCTTAGTAGGATCTACTTCGATTCCGGCTTTAGACACTACGTGCCCCAGGAATCCAACTTGTTCAAGCCAGAATTCACACTTGCTGTACTTGGCAAACAACTGTTGATCTCTCAACCTCTGTAACACCATCCTCAAGTGTTGAGTGTGCTCCTCTTCGGTCTTGGAGTAGATCAAGATATCGTCAATAAAAACAATTACCCATTTGTCGAGCACATCCTGAAATACTCGATTCATTAGATCCATGAATGCTGCCGGTGCATTGGTTAACCCGAAAGATAACACTAGGAACTCATAGTGACCGTATCGAGTCCTAAATGTTGTTTTGGGTATATCACTGCTCTTTATCTTGAGCTGATAATAGCCGGACCGAAGGTCTATCTTTGAAAATACTCTGGCTCCCTGCAACTGATCAAATAAATCATCAATGCGTGGCAATGGATACCGGTTCTTAATGGTTACCTTATTCAACTCCCGGTAATCTATGCACATACGTAAACTACCATCCTTCTTCTTGACAAACAACACCGGGGCACCCCAAAGTGAAACACTTGGGCGAATAAACCCCTTTTCTAATAATTCCTGCAACTGTATCTGCAACTCCTTCAATTCGGCTGGTGCCATCCTATATGGAGCCTTAGATACTGGAGCTGCTCCAAGAGTCAAGTCTATGGCAAACTCCAACTCTCTATCAGGTGGTAAATGCATCAGATCATCAGGGAAAACATCGGGAAACTCTTTAACCACCTTTACCTCTTCTAGAGGTGTAACTCTTGCATCAACGTCGAGTACCGATGCTATGTAACCCTGACATCCACTTTCTAGCAACTTTACCGCTTGAAGAGCGGAGACAAGGACCTTCCTTACCCTTTTCATTGTATCTGCTCGGTATACCCACCCTTTCCCTTCGTCATCTGTCACCTTAATCAGCCTTTCCGCACAGATCACATTAGCTCGATGAGCCGACAACCAATCCATACCCAATATAACATCAAAATTCTGCATATTGAACTTAATGAGTTGTGCATCAAAGTTCTTCCCACTAATTTCCACTGGGCACGGCCCATACACTTCCTTCAACTGTGCAACTTTACCAGTAGGCATACTGACAATCATTCCATGGTCTAGGATCCTGGGTGACATCCCAAGTTTCTCTACAAATCTCTTAGATGCGAATGAATGAGTAGCTCCTGAATCGAATAGAACATAGGCCGGTATGCCTGATATGGGTAGGATACCTAGTATAACAATGCATATAATTTCAGCAGGTCATCAATATTAATCATAATGAATTTCTTAATTTAAAATGTACCTGCTACTACTTCTGTACTAGCCTCAGCTTCCTCGGCTGATAGAGCATACATCCTTCCCTACGGTTGATTTCCCCGAGGTAAGGGAGGTCGGTACGCAGAGGGCTGACTGGAGGGCAAGGCTGGTCTAGCCTGACAGTCTTTCGCATAATGCCCATATGAATGGCAATTGAAGCAATGAATCTGAGATGTCAGAACCGGAGCGGGGCCCCTCTGCACTTGACCCGTTGCAGATGGAGGTCGAGGTGGCCTTGGAGCTGTAGATGCCACACTAGTGTTCAGGCGAAAAGAGGTGGAACCCGAACCACCAACTGGCCTAAGAGGGTAGCCAGATGGCCTATAGGGCTGCCTATACATAGGCCCAGAAGTGTATGATCCGCGGTATGCCTTGGAGGAACTCCCCATATCCTGAAATGGGTTTGTTCTCTTCCACAGTCCAGGGGTGAGGGACTGTTCACCCTTTTGCTTATCTTCCATAGTCTTGGCCTTCTGCACCATCTGGCCATATTCGGTCAAATCCAAGACCTCAAGCACAGACCCAATAGATGCTTTTAGGCCTTTTAGGAACCTTGCTGCCTTCTCTTCAGCTGTTCGCATATGCCTTGGGGCAAAATGGAACAAACTCTCGAATTGTTGTTGGTACTCAAGGACAGTCTTACCTCCTTGAGCTAAGGCCATGAACTCAGTCTCCTTTCGGTCTCTGAAGCTACACGGATAATGGTTGTCCAAGAACAACTCCTTGAACTGCTCCCAAGTAGGTTCTGGATGAGCAGCCATCAATATAGGCTTGGAGGCTTGCCACCAAGAATTTGCCTCTTTCTTGAGTTGCAACCCAGCACAAATAAGTTTCTGGGCATCCGTGCACTCAAGCACCTCAAATATCTTCTCTAATTCTTGGATCCATTGATCCGGTTCCAGAGGATCACTCCCCACCTTAGAGAATACAGGTGGTAAGTTCCTCTTGAATGACTCCACTACCCTCGACGTATTACTTGTCGCCAGGAAGTTAGGAGCATAGGCAGGATAGTAGGAGTATGGAGGAGGCATCCCATACTGAGGAACACCGAATGGTGGGATTGGAGGTGCACCCCCCACTTGTGGTCCCGTTCCTGACCCTACAGGTGGGTCCTGTGGAGTGAGTACCCAGGGAGGTTGACCCGGTTGAGAAATATCCAACTGTTACTGGATGGCAGTCATAAATGCTTGTTGTTGCTGAAGCATTTGTTGCTGAAAAGCTTGCTGGGACTGCTGAATTATTGTAGCAACATCTCCCGGTGTAATGACCGGTGGAGGGTCCGGGAGTGTAGACATAGGTGGGTCCCCATGTGCCCCACCCTGACCAAGGGTCTATGGAGGTAGTGGAGGTGAGGTATGCCCCACAGAGCGAGACCCCCTGGGATTTTGTGGTCGACCGACCGGATGAGGACCCCGCGAGGTACCTCGGGCATTACTACCGGATCTAGTACGTACCATCGTATCCTTATACCTGGAACATATCACACACCATATTGGTTAAACACCGTAGAATTGATTTCGGCACACAATCATATGCCATCACATAAGGTGTTATAGTGTATGATAGCCTGTAAATAACCGCAACTTAATTCCAAGATATAGGGCAAAAGCCCCAACAGATATGTCAATGGTCCCACTTGACCATAGCACATAATCATAGGAATAATAATCAATAATGAGAATCAATGAATTCATGCTAGGAGGAGAGAAGGAATGAAAAGAAAAATTCTCAAAATCTCCCAATTTTCACAATCGATGGGCTGCACCGGCGGGTAGGGGCCCGCTGGTCGAGTCCGCTAGTCCTAGTGCCTCACACCGGCGGGTAGGGGCCCGCTGGTTATACCCACCGGTCTTGCCCATGTAAAAACACGAACAGGGCCCTACAGGACCTGTTCTGTCTGTCACTTTCCCAATCTCCTTTTCTCTTTCATCCTTTCTTCCTTGGGCGATCTTGGAGGTCTCCTCGGTGCTTCTACTCGCGGGTCCACTCATCAACTCGGTGCTTTAGAGAAGTGTCAACTCTCCCTTCTTCAAGTAAGTTTCTTCTTCTCCTCTTTTCCAGAATTTCCATTTGGGGTAAAATGCATGTATAGACTTCACCTTAGGTTGTCTTTCCATATTTTTCACCATAGAATAGTATTTCCATGTGATTGTGATGCTTCTACTGTGGCCATTGGTAGTTTATAGGAATTTTGTCTCTTCATTTGGAGAAAACCCCAATTTGTGCCCTAGGTTTCCAAATTTGGGGATTTCTTCAATTCTCACTCTTTTTCCCCAATTGATGACTCCTTTGTGATACATTCCATTTGATTTGTGCTAGATATGCTTTAGATCTCATAGATTATCCATTATGCTTGGAATCCCCACGTATTCCCATGAAAATCCCTCTTTTTGTATTGGTTCCCTTGGTTTTCATCCCATACTTGCATTCATGGAATTCCATAGTCTATTTGGGTATGTTCTTGCACTTTCATGATCCCGCTACTATGGCATTTTGCTCTAGACCTAGGGTTTCAAGCTTTTACTTCATTATGGATGAGTTGGTGCATTGCAATCGAATCCTCCCATGTTAATATGCTCCTTGTCGTCATTTTACTGTTTTGGCATGTTTCTCCCTTGTCTCTTACCGTGCATCATGTCCATAGGTTTCCTATCATTTCTAGCTTGTCGTCGTTTTCCTTTTTGCATGAATTTGGGGTTTTGGGTTTTCCCCTTTTTAATGCTGCTGTCATTTTCCTTTCTGTACTCACCCTATTTTCTTTTCTTCTTGCCAGAATGTCATCTCGCACCGGTAAAGGACCATCATCCTCTGGCGTACAACGCAAGACCACCGCTTCTAAGCGGAAGAGTGCAGAGACCAGCTCTTCAGCTCCTCGCACAGGGAGACCCGCACCTGCCCAGTCTGACCCTTCAGACTATGATGAGGAGCACTTCCTTAGTGCAGAGGCCGCAGCCAACTGGCCCAACTTCCTAAAGGGGTCAGTGATGATGGAGAAGACCGTGGTAGTCGAGGACTTCCACAAGGCTAGGCTTCAGGAGAGATTCTCAGCATTGGGCTGGGACTCTATTCTTCATGTAGACCGACCGTGCTATGAGCAGCTTGTCCGTCGGTTCTATTGTAACCTAGAGGTGTCGTATCCGTACAGGGAGTTCACCATCAGCAGCTTGGTGAAGGGGGTGGACATCCAGTTGACGGTGGGCACCTTGGCCAGTATCCTGGGTATATCGGCGGTGGGACACCGATACTACAGTCCCCCCAGGAGTAAGCCTCAGGGACCGTTCATGAGCCTGGCGACACCGGACTTCATCTATGAGACCATCTGTGGCAGTAATAACCGCCCGGAGTCCGAGACATCCTTCTACCCTGAGGTTCGTCTATTCGCCCGGTTGGTCCAGTTCAACCTGCTCCTCAGAGGAGGTCATCGGAACCAGGTGGGTTTCATGGCGGCTTTCATTGCATTCTGTATTTTCACGGCCGCAGAGGGAGGCGGCGAGCACTTGTGCCTCCCCTACATTATTCTCAGGACGATGGAGCACCATACTTCCCACCCAGAGGATGGAGGATTCCCTTACGGCAGGATCCTCACTAGGATCTTCGAGTTCTTCGGGGTGGATCTGAGCGGTGAGGAGGGGAAGACTCCGGCTGATAGGTTCGACCGGAGAAACCTCCTGAGGATGGGTCTCCAGACCCTCATGGATTCACCTCCGAGAGCAGGAGCTCAGAGAGGTAGGGGTAGGAGGGCTGCCCCTATGGAGGATGTCCTCATGGAGGAGGAGTCCAGTGAGGAGGATGAGGACTACATTCCTCAGGACGAGGAGGAGGATCTGATGGGTGGTGGCATCACTGAGGAGGCGCCTCAGGAGTCGAGAGGTCCTGGCCCTAGTTCTTCCAGAGCTGCAGCCTCACCACCTGGGAGTGGTGCCTACGACTTTGAGGGCATGACGTCCTCCATGCGGGCCTTGCAGGATGGTCAGGTTCAGCTACTGAGGCGGCTGGACGAGATTGTCTCCAGGGAGGAACGCATTCTGGAGAGGCAGACCACCTTGGAGGATTCCTTCCTTAGGCTGGGTCAGGACTTAGACACCACGGCCAACGCTATCTCAGTAGATTTTGGCCGGCTTCAGAGGGAGGTACGGCTGGTGAACGCGAGGTTCGATTATTACTATCACCGCCTCAACGTCAACTCTAGGCCTCCGACGAACGTGGTGATCATCGATGATGACGACGATGACCAGTGAGGGCTTGGCTCGCCCACACCAGTTGTTTACCTGTTTCCTCTTTTTATAGACCTTATTGTATATTTTATTTCTTATCATTCCTTGTATTTACGCTGTAACTGGTCTCATTTATGGAATGACATAATTTTGGATAGTGGATTCTGTGGTGAATTCATATGTGAAGTACTTGTGTGGTTTGGTTGTGATGTATTTTGCTATCTGTGATCTTTGTTATATTATATTATCTATTGTTTATCAGGTATTTGTGTCAAATTTTTGAAAATCCCATTTTACGCTGTTATGCTGCCGAAATTTCGTCGAAATAATACTCTATAGGTTACATCACCAACCTAATCCCCTTTTATCTATACTCACGCATGCCATGAATGCATCATATAATGCAATCCCGTTTTATACTTTCTTTCTTTGGCTTTTAATCTTTAAAGCTTTTATATTAACCCAACCCCATTTCCCTATTATAGAGTCTACGGGATTCTAATGGTATGCAGTGAGTGGAGCAGAGCATCGCGCTCTGATACCACTGTTTGTC
>NW_024868720.1:0-10377 GCF_013358625.1 Macadamia integrifolia | reverse complement strand
ATGCAATCGTAATATTGTCATATAGGAGCATGCGGTATTAGGATTTTCACCATCCCGTGCTACGACCCTTCCCAACAGGGGTTAAGGTGTTGGGTTATCATTTGGGGGGAAGCAGTGGTCGTGGTCGTCGGGTCACTGTGGCGGTTAGACATAACGCCCGATGAGTCATGTAGGACAGTCGGCAACCCCGGTGGTACATTCAAGAGGGCCAATCGTACTGCTTTTAAATTGCTGGAGTCAGCACCTTTATTTTCAGTCATTTACATTTCTATTGAGAGCCGGTGGACGGCATTGTCTTTACTTTTCCGAGTACTCACGGTGGGCCTTCTCCGACAGCCCTATGGGCGTATCGCGGGAGGGAGTTCGTGGCTCGTACCCGGAGTATACGCGCACTGTGGTTGTAGTAGCACTAAAACCAAGGACTTAGTAATGTTGCTTAGGTGGATGTGATTTAAAATGTATAGCATGGCATGTAGTGCATATGATGTGTTGTGATGTGTGGACTGCTATGTGGTCCATCTTTCTACTTACTGAGCTAGTGAGCTCATCCCACGTGTACACCCCTTTTTAGATGATTTTGCAGGTCATACATCTGGGGAACATAGGGTGGGTCCCACAGTCGAGTTTCCTGAAGAGGACTGGTGGACCCCTGAGGAGTTAGAGCACGGCGCCGACTGCTCGTGCGAGAGTTGTGCTGCGGGATAGCAGTTCTGAGGCCGAGCTGAGGTCCACCTTTGGGGCCGTGCTGAGCTCCACTTCTGAGGTCGAGCTGAGCTCTTCTATGTGATGCTGAGCTGGGCACAACCCTTGATGCCGAGCTGAGCTCCAGCCTTGATACCGAGCCGAGCTGTGTACTCTGATTGTTTTGATGATTTCCTGTATATACTTGATATATGAATTGTACTTTTATTGTGTAATTATCATGCCTTCGGGCCCACATGTATATAATTATTGTATCACAATTCGGGTATCAAGTATATGGGATTTTTTTTTCACAGGTAAAACTTAGTCTTCCGCTGATCTGATGAACTTATGTTAGTGTGCATATACTGTGGTGGAATACAGTATCTGATGATCCTGGCAGGGTTGGGTTAACCTGTGTTAACTCGGTCACCACTCCGGTTCAATGTGAACGGGGTGTGACAAACGGTGGTATCAGAGCGTGATGCTCTGCTCCACTCACAGCATACCATTAGAATCCCGTAGACTCTATAATAGGGAAATGGGGTTGGGTTAATATAAAAGCTTTAAAGATTAAAAGCCAAAGAAAGAAAGTATAAAAAGGGATTGCATTATATGTTGCATTCATGGCATGTGTGAGTATAGATAAAAGGGGATTAGGTTGGTGATGTAACCTATAGAGTACTATTTCGACAAAATTTCGGCAGCATAACGGCGTAAAGTGAGATTTCCAAAAATTTTACACAAATACCTGATAAACAACAGATAATATGAAATAACAATGATAAAAAAAATAGTAAATACACAACCAAACCACACAAGTGCTCCACATATGAACTCACCACAGAATCCACTATCCAAAAAAAAAATATATCATTCCATAAATGAAACCAGTTACAGTACAGGTACAAGGAATGAGAATAAATAAAATATATAAGAAAACAGGTAAACAACTGGTGTGAGTGAGCCAAGCCCTCACTGGTCATCGTCATCGTCGTCGATGATCACCACGTTCGCCAGAGGCCTAGAGTTGACGTCGAGGCGGTGATCGTAATAATCGAACCTCGCGTTCACCAGCCGTACCTCCCTCCGAAGCCGGCCAAAATATGCTGAGATAGCGTTGGCCATGGTGTCCAAGTCCTGACCCAGCCTAAGGAAGGAATCCTCCAAGGTGGTCTGCCTCTCCATAATGCGTTCCTCCCTGGAGACAATCTCGTCCAGCTGCCTCAGTAGCTGAACCTGGCCATCCTGCAAGGCCCGCATGGAGGACGTCATGCCCTCGAAGTCGTAGGCACCACTCCCAGGTGGTGGGGCTCCATGTGGTGAGGCTGCAGCTCTGGAAGAACTAGGGCCAGGACCTCTCGACTCCTGAGGCGCCTCCTCAGGGATGCCACCACCAATCAGATCCTCCTCCTCGTCCTGAGGAACGTAGTCCTCATCCTCCTCACTGGACTCCTCCATGGGGACATCCTCCATAGGGGCAGCCCTCCTACCCCTACCTCTCTGAGCTCTTGATCTCGGAGGTGAATCCATGAGGGTCTGGAGACCCATCCTCAGGAGGTTTCTCCGGTCGAACCTATCAGCCGGAGTCTTCCCCTCCTCACTGCTCAGATCCACCCCGAAGAACTCGAAGATCCTAGTGAGGATCCTGCCGTAAGGGAATCCTCCATCCTCTGGGTGGGAAGTATGGTGCTCCATCGTCCTGAGAATAATGTAGGGGAGGCACAAGTGCTCGCCGCCTCCCTCTACGGCAGTGAAAATACAGAATGCAATGAAAGCCGCCATGAAACCCACCTAGTTTCGATGACCTCCTCTGGGGAGCAGGTTAAACTGAACCAACCAGGCGAATAGACGAACCTCAGGGTAGAAGGATGTCTCGGACTCCGGGCGGTTACTGCTGCCGCAGATGGTCTCGTAGATGAAGTCCGGTGTCGCCAGGCTCATGAACGGTCCCTGAGGCTTACTCCTGGGGGGACTGTAGTATCGGTGTCCTACCGTCGATATACCCAGGATACTGGCCAAGGTGCCCACCGTCAACTGGATGTCCACCCCCTTCACCAAGCTGCTGATGGTGAACTCCCCGTACGGATACGACACCTCCAAGTTACAATAGAACCGACGGACGAGCTGCTCGTAGCACGGTTGGTCTACATGAAGAATAGAGTCCCAGCCCAATGCTGAGAACCTCTCCTGAAGCCTAGCCTTGTGGAAGTCCTCGACTACCACGGTCTTCTCCATCATCACTGACCCCTTTAGGAAGTTGGGCCAGTTGGCTGCTGCCTTTGCACTAAGAAAGTGCTCCTCATCATAGTCTGAAGGGTCAGACTGGGCAGGTGCGGGTCTCCCTGTGCGAGGAGCTGAAGAGCTGGTCTCCGCACTCTTCCGCTTAGAAGCGGTGGTCTTACGTCGAGCGCCAGAGGAAGATGGTCCCTTGCCGGTGCGTGACGACATCCTGGCAATAAGAAAAGAAAGTAGGGTTAGTACAGAAAGGAAAATGACAGCAGCATTAAAAAGGGAAAGTCCAAAACCCAATTCATGCAAAATGGGAACGGCGACAATCTAGGAACGATAGGAAACCTATGACATGAAGCACGATAGGTTACAACGCGGAGGAACATGCCAAAATAGTAAAATGACAGCAAAAGCAAAGAGCATAAATAAAACGAGGGAATTCAAGTCCAATGTGCAAATTCGAACATAATGGAGAATAGCTTGAAACCCTAGGTCTAGAGCAAAATGCCATAGTAGCGGGATCATGAAAGTGCAAGAACATACCCAAATAGACTATGGAATTCCAAGAATGCAAGTATGGGATGAAAACCAAGGGAACCAATACAAAAAGAGGGATTTTCATGGGAATACATGGGGATTCCAAGCATAATGGATAATCTATGAAATCTAAAGCATATCTAGCACAAATCAAATGGAATGCATCACAAAGGAGTCATCAATTGGAGAAAAAGAGTGAGAATTGAAGAAATCCCCAAATTTGGAAACCTAGGGCACAAATTGGGGTTTTCTCCAAATGAAGAGACAAAATTCCTATAAACTACAAATGGCCACAGTAGAAGCATCACAATCACATGGAAATACTATTCTATGGTGGAAAATATGGAAAGACAACCTAAGGTGAAGTCTATACATGCATTTTACCCCAAATGGAAATTCTGGAAAAGAGGAGAAGAAGGAATTTACTTGAAGAAGGGAGAGTTGACTCTTCTCTAAAGCGCCGAGTTGATGAGTGGACCCACGAGTAGAAGCGCCGAGGAGACCTCCAAGATCGCCCAAGGAAGAAAGGAAGAAGGAGAAAAGGAGATTGGGAAAGTGACAGACAGAACAGGGTCTGTAGGGCCCTGTTCATGTTTTTACACGGGCAAAACCGGCGGGTATGACCGGCGGGCTCCTACCCACTGGTGCCACCCGCCGGTGTGAGGCATTAAGACCGACGGGTATGACCGGAGGGCCCCTACTCGCCGATGCCACTCGTCGGTGTGAGGTACTAGGACCGGCGGGCTCGACCGGCGGGCCCCTACCCGTCGGTGCAGCCCACCGGTTGTGACAATTGGGAAATTTTGAAATTTTTTTTTTCTTTTTCCCTTCTCTCCTCCTAGCATGATTTCATTGATTTTCACTATTGATATTATTCCTATGATTAATGTGCTATGGTCAAGTGGGACCATTGACATATCTGTTGGGGACTTTGCCCTGTATCTTGGAATTAAGCTGCGGTTATTTACAGGCTATCATACACTGTAACACCTCATGTAATGGCATATGATTGTGTGCCGAAATCAATTCTACGGTGTTTAACCAATATGGTGTGTGATGTGTTCTAGGTACAGGGATACGATGGTACGTACTAGATCCGGTAGTAATGCCCGAGGTACCTCGCGGGGTCCTCGTCGGGTCGGTCGACCACAAAATCCCAGGGGGTCCCGTTCTGTGGGGCATACCTCACCTCCACTACCTCAAGAGACCCTTGGTCAGGGTGGGGCACATGGGAACCCACCTATGACTTCACTCCCGGACCCTCCACCGGTCATTACACCGGGAGATGTTGCTACTATAATCCAGCAGTCCCAACAAGCTTTCCAGCAACAAATGCTTCAGCAACAGCAAGCATTTATGACTGCCATCCAGCAACAGTTGGATTTTTCTCAACCGGGTCAACCTCCCCGAGTACTCACTCCACAAGACCCACCTGTAGGGTCGGGAACGGGACCACAAGTGGGGGGTACACCTCCAATCCCACCATTCGGTGTTCCTCAGTATGGGATGCCTCCTCCATACTCCTACTATCCTGTTTATGCTCCTAACTTCCCGGCGACGAGTAATACGTCAAGGGTAGTGGAGTCATTCAAAAGGAACTTGCCACCCGTATTCTCTAAGGTGGGGAGTGATCCTTTGGAACCGGATCAATGGATCCAAGAATTAGAGAAGATATTTGAGGTGCTTGAGTGCACGGATGCCCAGAAACTCATTTGTGTTGGGTTGCAACTCAAGAAAGAGGCAAATTCTTGGTGGCAAGCCTCCAAGCCGATATTGTTGGCTGCTCATCCAGAACCCACTTGGGAGCAGTTCAAGGAGTTGTTCTTGGACAACCATTATCCGCGCAGTTTCAGAGACCGAAAGGAGACTGAGTTCATGGCCTTAACTCAAGGAGGTAAGACTGTCCTTGAGTACCAACAACAATTTGAGAGTTTGTTCCATTTTGCCCCAAGGCATATGAGGACAGCTGAAGAGAAGGCAGCAAGGTTCCTAAAAGGCCTAAAGGCATCTATTGGGTCTGTACTTGAGGTACTGGATTTGACCGAATATGGCCAGATTGTGCAGAAGGCCAAGACCATAGAAGATAAGCAAAAGGGTGAACAGTCCCTCACTCCTGGACTGTGGAAGAGAACAAATCCGTTCCCGGATATGGGAAATTCCTCCAAGGCATACCGTGGATCATACAGTTCTGGGCCTATGTATAGGCAGCCCTATAGGCCATCTGGCTACCCTCCTAGGCCAGTTGGTGGTTCAGGTTCCACCTCTTTTCGCCTGAACACTAGTGTGGCACCTACAGCTCCAAGGCCACTTCGACCTCCATCTGCAATGGGTCAAGTGCAGAGGGGCCCCGCTCCAGTTCCGACATCTCATATTCGTTGCTTTAACTGCCATTCATATGGGCATTATGCGAAAGACTGTCGGGCCAGACCAGCCTTGCCCTCCAGTCAGACCTCTGCGTACCGACCTCCCTTACCTCGAGGAAGTCAACCGCAGGGAAGGATGTATGCCCTATCAGCCGAGGAAGCTGAGGCTAGTACAGAAGTTGTAGCAGGTACATTTTAAATTAAGAAATTCATTATGATTAATATTGATGACCTGCTGAAATTATATGCATTGTTATACTAGGTATCCTACCCATATCAGGCATACCAGCCAATGTTTTATTCGATTCAGGAGCTACTCATTCATTCGCATCTAAGAGATTTGTAGAGAAACTTGGGATGTCACCCAGGATCCTAGACCATGGAATGATTGTTAGTATGCCTACTGGTAAAGTTGCACAGTTGAAGGAAGTGTATGGGTCGTGCCCAGTGGAAATTAGTGGGAAGAATCTTGATGCGCAACTCATTAAGTTTAATATGCAGAATTTTGATCTTATATTGGGTATGGATTGGTTGTCGGCTCATCGAGCTAATGTGATCTGTGCTGAAAAGCTGATAAGGGTGACAGATGACGAAGGGAAAGAATTGGTATACCGAGCAGATCCCATGAAAAGAGTGAAGAAGGTCCTTGTCTCTGCTCTTCAAGCGGTAAAATTGCTAGAAAGTGGATGTCATGGTTACTTGGCATCGGTACTTGATGTTGATGCAAGGATTACACCTCTAGAAGAGGTAAAGGTCGTCAAAGAGTTTCCTGATGTTTTCCTAGATGATCTGATGCATTTAGCACCTGATAGAGAGTTGGAGTTTGCCATAGACTTGACTCCTGGAGCAGCTCCAGTATCTAAGGCTCCATACAGGATGGCACTAGCTGAATTGAAGGAATTGCAGATGCAGTTGCAGGAATTATTAGAAAAGGGGTTTATTCGCCTAAGTGTTTCACCTTGGGGTGCCCCGGTGTTGTTTGTCAAGAAGAAGGATGGTAGTTTGCGTATGTGCATAGATTACCGGGAGTTGAATAAGCTAACCATTAAGAACCGGTATCCATTGCCATGCATTGATGATTTATTTGATCAGTTGCAGGGAGCCAGAGTATTTTCAAAGATAGACCTTCGGTCCGGCTATTATCAGCTCAAGATAAAGAGCAGTGATATACCCAAAATAGCATTTAGGACTCGATACGGTCACTATGAGTTCCTAGTGTTATCTTTCGGGTTAACCAATGCACTGGCAGCATTCATGGATCTAATGAATCGGGTATTTCAGGATGTGCGCGACAAATGGGTAATTATTTTTATTGACGATATCTTGATCTACTCCAAGACCGAAGAGAAGCACACTCAACACTTGAGGATGGTGTTTCAGAGGTTGAGAGATCAACAGTTGTTTGCCAAGTACAGCAAGTGTGAATTCTAGCTTGAACAAGTTGGATTCCTGGGGCACGTAGTGTCTAAAGCCGGAATCGAAGTAGATCCTGCTAAGGTGAAAGCAGTAGTAGAATGGGAAAGCCCCAAGAATGTTACCGAAATTAGAAGCTTCTTGGGTTTGGCTGGATACTACCGGCATTTCATTGAGAATTTCTCCCGAATCTCAGCACCAATGACCAAGTTGACTAAAAAGGGTGTGAAATTCGACTGGGCAGAGGAATGTGAGAAGATCTTCCAGTAATTGAAAGAAAGGTTGGTGACTGCCCCAGTGCTGACTATTCCTGAAGGCACAGGTGGAATGATAGTCTATACCGATGCTTCCAAAGTTGGTTTGGGCTGTGTTCTCATGCAACGCGGTAAGGTAATAGCGTATGCATCCCGACAACTAAAGGAGTATGAGAAGAATTACCCCACTCATGACTTGGAACTAGCTGCAGTCATCTTTGCCCTTAAGATCTGGCGACATTATTTGTATGGGGAGAAGTGCGAGATATACAGTGATCACAAAATCCTGAAGTACTTCTTCACCCAGAAGGACCTGAACATGAGACAGAGAAGATGGCTTGAACTCATGAAGGATTATGACTGCGACATTCAGTATCATCCCGGCAAGGCTAATATAGTGGCAGATGCATTGAGTCAGAAGACACAGACTGTGTCGCTCTCATACTTAGCAGTCAGTCCACCACTCGTGTAAGAGGCGATGCTAATGGACGAAACCCTCCTGTATGAAGGGGCAACCTTAGAGCTTGATCCTCAACCGGAAAACCTTAAATGGTTGACTGTATCCTTGACGGCCCTACAGGTGCATCCGGAAATTAGGCAAGAGGTGATAATAAAGCAACCTTTGGATCCTGAATTGCAGCGGATCAGAGTTAAGGTTCAAGATCAAACCATGAACGATCCAGATTTTACTTTAGCCAGTGATGGGGCATTGATGTTTGGAGACAGATTGTGTGAACCCGATGATTTGGATATACAAGATAAGATAGTGAAAGAAGCACACAGCTCCGAGTACTCACTCCACCCAGGAAGTACCAAGATGTACAAAGATCTCAAACAAAGTTACTGGTGGCCAAACATGAAGGTCACCATAGCTTTGTATGTGGCAACTTGTCTTACCTGCCAGAAAGTAAAATCTGAGAGGCATCAACCTTATGGTACCCTTCAGCCACTCCCAGTACCAGAATGGAAGTGGGAAAGGATTACAATGGACTTCGTCACTGGACTACCAAGTACACCTAAGGGAATGGACGCGATATGGGTGATCGTGGATCGACTTACCAAGACTCTCATTTTATTCCTATCAAGACCAAGTTCTCCATGACCAAACTAGCACAACTTTACATGGACAATATAGTGCGCTTACATGGAGTGCCAGTGAGCATTGTTTCAGATAGGGACCCAAGGTTCACTTCCAGATTTTGGAAAAGCTTACAGCGTGCCTTGGGATCACAGTTGAATTTGAGTACAGCTTTTCACCCACAGACGGATGGTCAGTCGGAGCGAACCATACAGATATTAGAAGACATCCTCAGGGCATGTGCAATGGAGATGAGTGGCAGTTGGGAAGAATATATACCTCTTATGGAGTTTGCATATAATAACAGTTACCAAGCTACAATTGGGATGGCTCCGTATGAGGCATTATATGGCAGAAAATGTAGGAATCCTTTGTATTGGGATGAGGTAGGTGAACGTCGAATGCTAGGACCTGAGATGATACAGATGACTTGTGACAAATTCGACGTTATTAGAGAGCGGATTAAAGCAGCTCAGTCCCATCAAAAGAGTTATGCGGACACCCGCAGAAAAGATATTGAGTTTCAGCCAGGAGAAAAGGTATTTCTCAAGATCTCTCCTACTAAAGGTTTGCAAAGGTTTCACAGAAAGGGAAAGTTGAGCCCAAGATACATGGGACCATTTGAGATTTTATCCCGGGTTGGCTCAGTAGCCTACATGCTTGCTCTGCCACCTTCGCTTGGGGATGTTCACAATGTATTCCATGTATCCATGCTGAAGAGATACGTGCATGATCCATCTCATGTACTACCCGTGGAACCAGAGTACCTAGAAGCTTATATGACCTATACAGAATAGCCAGCTGAAATTTTGGATCGGAAGGTGAAAACCCTTCGCAACCGCTCCATTTCCTATGTAAAGGTACGATGGGCTGGTCACTCACTTGAAGAAGCGTCTTGGGATGTAGAGGATGAAATGCGAGCCAAGTACCCTCATCATTTTGACCAACCAGGTACGCAATTTCGAGGACGAAATTTTTCAGAAGGGGGGGTAATGTAATACCCTACTTTTTAAACCCGATATGATTAAGCAGTTGAACCGGTTTAACCATGCAGGAACCGAGCCTGAGGAAATTAGAGCGGGTTCCTTATGGGCTATGATGGCACAGGTGACCTTAAACACCGGCTGGCCCGATAAGTCCGAGCCAATGCCAGAAGAGACGGGAGTGCCCAAACCGTGTACGTGCACCTACCATAAGGCTATGTACGGATAAAGCAGGTATTGTAGCCGTATTTTAAGGTATATACGTATGCTACATCGTATGCCAGGGGTGGGGTTCGCGCCGAGGCCCGAACCCGGTCAAAATCCCAAGTTTTGGCCCTCAGGTGGGTAGGACAGGTGGGTACACCCACCCACCTGAGTGACCCATCCATGTGCACTGTTCACTTATTAGGAATTATATATAAAGCTTTATGATTTTCTCTTCTTTCCATTTATTACCCCCGTACGTTGGTGAGAAGAGTAAAGAGGAGAGAGAAAAGAAAGGGAAGAAGAAAGGAAGAGAAGGAAGAGGAAGAAAAAAGGGATTTTAGCGGCGTCGAAGCTCGATCTTCCCATTCCGGCGTCAGGAGAGTGATCTTCAACTCTAGATCTACAGTTAGAGGTAAGCAAAGTTGGGTTTTGTGAACATTCACCATACCTAAGCTTTAAAACCCTTGATTCGAGTATGGTTTCTTGAGATCTTGTAAATCTCCTTTGAAATGATGAATCTAAGGTTTAATAGATGATTTATGTGTTGATCTTGAAGGATTTGAAGAGATATTGACAAGGTGGAAGGAACATTGTGGGTTTGAAGTGATTTGGAGGGTTTGAAGTCGTTC